>NC_051158.1:148015468-148104578 GCF_013339745.2 Dermacentor silvarum | reverse complement strand
CCTTTTCGCAGGAGGACTGCGGTGGGTGACGTGGCGCGCGAGGGTGAGGCGGATGAGGATCCAGAAACGTCGGGACGTATCCGGGCTGCACCACTCGCGGCAACATACCGGGGAGTGATCTCGCCCTTAAAAGGGCACTGTAATTGCTGTTTTAGTTCGGGAAATTCGCGGCGTTGGTGAGTTAACTGTGCTCTGAGCTCCGCGTTTTCTTTCTCGAGCGAAGAAAGTTGCGGACGCCAGCTCACCTCTTCTCGATGTTCTGGTCTTTTTGCCTGGGAGTGGCTGGGAACGACACCGAACGGCTTCGATGGCGGCCTTGTCGGAGCTTGTTCTCGAACGGTCTTCGACCTTGAAGGGGATCGGTGGTGACTTCTTGAGTTTCTGGAACTCTCGGGGTGAGACACAGGGGTGACTCGCTGGTGGTGTTGTCCGGGTGGTGGATTGGCCGTGATGTTGCTTGAGTTGCCGGAGCGGTCGAAGCGGACCTTGCAGCGCCTGGTCCCCGTGAAGTGCGCTCCACCGCAAAGTATGCACTTGGGTGTGCAGTCCGGCGTTGGCTTTATTGGATGGGCTATGCCGCAGCGGTGGACAAAAGACCAGTGCGCTCTTTTGGGCAGACGTCGACACGATGTCCTGGCTTGCGACGTTGAAGCAAGCCTCAACTTTAGCCTTGAATGGGTGGCAGGAGTAGACGGCGCCGTAGAAGTTCAGCTGCCGTGGGACTTCAGTGGCGTTGATGAAAGTCACCAAGATGGACTTGGTGCGACCAAGCTGGCGTGCGTCGGCGATGGTGAAGGTGCGGCTTGGGTTTAAGAGCCACTAGGTCTTCGAATATCTCATCTTGAGACTGGTTGTACACGGCGTTGTACAGGATTCCCTTGATTGCGTTGTCGGGGGCAGCGACATATGCCTTCATCGGGTACTGTTGGTCGTTGAGTTGTAGGCCTTGGCGCTGAACGTATCGCTTCATTCGGGGTTCGGAGGGCATACTCACAGTGAGAGAGTTGTTGTGTGGGTTAATCCGGAGCTTGCCTTTGCTACTCGCTTGATTGTAGTCAATCTCTGCTCCAGCGCAGAGGATTGGGAGGAGAGCACCTCCGTTGATGGGTCGAAGATCGAGGCCAACGCGCGGTCGGAAAACAATCTTGAAGTCCGTGGCCGGTAGCCGGGTAGAGGAGGGTGTTTCTTCAACTTCGGCGAAGCAGACTTGCCTTGCGGCAGGGCGGCAGGCTTGCCTGGACCTGCCGGGGATCCGGATAGCGCTGACGTGTCACTCGCCGGCGCTTGCTTCAGCGCGGGGTAGATCCTGTTGCGGGCCCGAATGGCTCGGGACCAGCGTGGGTCATCCTCAAATTCTTGGGGCGAAAGCTCTTCTCCCTCGACGTGGTACGGCATCTTGCGACGCGTACCCGGAGGTGAGACGGGGCGATGAGCAGCCGGCGGCGTTCGTTAGGCCCGGCGGCCCGGGCCAGGCCGGCGTCGGAGGAAAATCGACGAAAAATAGAAAAATCTGGACGGAAATGATCCAAACACGGAGCAGACCGGTGCCGGGCACCTTCACAGACCGATTGTGGTAGAATTCAGGCCATTCGCAGTCGATTATCCGCCACGAAGAGTGAAAAATAACGGAGCCTATGTGGAGCGCGTCCGTACCCTCCGGAGGCAAGCGGCCGTATCGTAGCTAGGGGCGAAGCATTGCACAAGGGCGTTCGTTCCCGACGCGCGCTCTCTTTCTCTCTCGTTCCCGACGCGCGCTCTCTTTTAGGGGCGAAGCTCCTTAGGGTGTGGGTCTGTCCCTCCTCTGTAGTAGTAGTCGTCGTAGTAGGTAGCCACGTCTACTTTTATGAGAAAAAAAAATTCCGAGAGTTGTGGCCGTAGCTTCTGAACGCGTGGCGCTAACCACTACGCCACGAAACGCACATGGACAGACGCACCTAGATGGCAATAAATACCCAACATTAACGAAAGACTGCGCGTTTCTAACGCGTTTGTGCTAGCGCGTTACGGCCCGTGTAAGAAGCTGGTGTAAGACGCTGTGGCCTGTCCGCCTTACCCCCGTATTCATAAACGCTGATGGCGTCGGCAAACGCGATGCACGTTCCGGCATGTGTAAACGGCTGCGTAAGACGCTGTGGCCTCTTCCCCTTAGAGTACTGCACGTTTCTAACGCGTTTGTGCTAGCGTCCCCTTAAGCGGGAGATGGTGCAATTATAATGAACGGCGCTGTTATAAAATAGGAATGACGTCACATATGGCGCGTGTCATTGATGGAAGTCAATCGTTCGATTTAGTGCGGCCAGACTGGCGAATTACACGGAAGATTCACGGTTTACCGATGATTCCCTCCGGAGCTTCGCCCACTCATCATCATTCACCCCGTGGATATGCAGTGTTTTTCTCTCTCGTCCGTAGCTGTGGTTTACCCGAATGATCCCCCGGTGCTTCGCCCACTCATCATCATTCAATTCGTGGATACGCGGTGGTTTCTTTAACCAGTCTCGGAACGCTAGCCTGTGCCGGAGCGTGCCAGCCGCTCGTGCTTCGTGCAGACGCGAGCGTCTTCGTAATTATCTTGCGACACCGATGCTGCTCAGAGAACGCAGGGCAGCCGACACGTACGGACGCGTCTCCGCCGGCTCCGTCTTCTTCGAATGATTGCGATCAGAAGATTTGCCTCAATCCTCAAGATTTTTAACCATTCTACAGATCTCGTCGAGAGGATTTCGCCGAGCCTGTTTTTGACCCGGTAGGCCCATTTTTCGCCATTTTTGGAGACTGAAGTTTTCTCCCACCGATTCCCCCGCTAACCCTAGATTTTGGATTAGCCGCGGCGAGGAGTAAGGCCGGGCACCCACCCGCGCCGTCGGAACGGCATCATGCCGGAGGTGGAGATGGTCGGAGGGGAAACGCTTTCCCGCGAAGAAGCTGACGCGCCTGGGTGGCGGACCGCTTTAAGCAAGAATAAGCGTACTTCCCGGCAGCAAGAGAGTGCTTCTACTCGAAGTGACGGCACAGCTGGACGCCGCACGGCCAACGCGCAGGGCGTCATCCGGCGCCTTGCGACCGCATCGAGGCTCCCCCGCTTGCCGCGGAGCCATATTCGAGTCATCTTCCGACCCAAGGGAGGCCTGGATCTCAAGAAGGTTGGCCAGATTCGTCTGGCCCAAGCCCTGGCGACGGCGGCAACACTACCCCCGGAGGAAAGAAAGGAGGATATCATCTGCCCTAACTTAACTCAGAATATTTTTGTGGTCTCTACCCCACAGTCCAAGAATGCGGGCGCCTACGCGGCGCTGCGTCTCATCAGGCTCGGTTCGACTGAGTATCACGTTTCTGCCTACACCGCGGCCTCCGACGATACCAGCAAAGGCGTCGTCCGAGGTGTCGACGTGGACATTGGCGAGCAGCAGTAGGCGGCCATGATCGTCAACCAGCGTAACCCTAAAGCCATGGAGGCGCGTCGCATCAAAGAAACGACTACGGTCGTTCTTCTCTTCAGTGGACTAAAGGTACCTAACCATGTTATGTGCGGTACGAGCATGCTTAGGTGTACGTTTTACAAGAGACAGACTGATGTTTCACATGGGTGTGGGGCTCTCGGCCATCGTGCCGATGTTTACCCCACCTCGACGAAGAAAGTGTGCCGCGGGTGTGGTGTGAGCGACCCTGCGGAGGATCACCAATGCCAGCCGAAATGTGCCTTGTGTGTGTGTGGGGGGGGGGGGGGGCATCTAACGGCAGACTAGTCCTGCAAACATCGTTACCAAGTCCCCTTCGTGGTGAGACAAAGAACACGGCGTAGGAAGCGCGCCAAGAAACGCCAGCAGGCCCAGGAGGGTCTGACCTCACGGGATTCCAGCGTGGCACCACGTGCGAGAACGCACACTCGCTCACCAGCTCTTGGGAGACGCCGTAGCCGCTACAGGAGGCACTCTCGCTCTAGACGGCGCTCTCGCTCCCGAGGACGCTCTCGCTCCAGGGGGCACTCCCGCTCCAGGGTGCGCATCCAAGAGGCTCCCTCCACCTGGCTAGATAGAGTCAAGCCAAGGCCGGCGCAGCAGCCAGCACAGGTAACGCACGTGCACTGCCAGAACAGAAGCAAGACCCTAGAGTCACTTTTCTAATTCAGAAGAACGCTACCTTGAAAGCTCAGTTTCAGCAGATGAGGGTCGAGTCCGAAGCTCTCAGGAATTCAGCACAGCCCCCGGCGCGGCCTTCGTCACGGGAGCGGCGGCCGGCTAAGCGGAGGATAGGTCCGCAAGGAGAGGTTACGGCGGCGTCCGACTCGGCCGTCCTTGAAGCAATCAAGGAATTGCAGAAGTCGGTGATGCGGCAAGCGGAATGTTTTGACCTCGTAGCACGTAAAGTCGCAGGGATCGAAAGCAGGATTGGTCTCGGCGAGAATTCTTTGGTCGTCCCGGTGACGTCCATCTCACTGGTTCCCCAGGCGGGCCCTGGTATGCCAATGGTACTGGCCCCCGTACATAAGGACGTGCCGAGAAGTCGGCTAAAACAGTGGTAGTAATCATGACTCCCAGCAGAAATGAGTTTGCCATTTGGCAGTGGAACTGCGCGGGGTTTAGGAAGCGTGAGGCCTCCCTCCAGTAGTATATTTCCCCATTGGCTTTGTAACCGCATGTGATTGCCGTACAGGAAACCATTGACGCGGCGGTTGCCTTGCCCGGCTATCGATCTGTATCAGTTAGGGGGGAGGGGCAACGCGGTCTGGCTATCTTGCTTGCGACGGAAATATGCTTTTGTAGAACACAAGCTTCAGCTCGGCAACTCTACTTTGGAGGCCCATCTGGTCGAAATCATCCCGAATAATTGGCTTGAGTGTAGCATCTTCATACGGAATTACATTACCCCTCGGAGTCACAAACAGGCATTTTCCTCGGTGATCGCAAAGGCGGCTGCCCTAGCGGGCAAGTCGCCGCTCGTAGCTGTCGGGGACATTATGCACACCACCCGGCCTGGGGATATCCATAGGCCACTGTTAACGGGAGAAACCTGGTTCAAGCTATGACGGATTGTTCCTTAGTGCTGGTCACGGACCCTCAGTTCCCAACTAGGGTGGGCACCTCCGTTACGAGAGACACCACTCCGGATTTAGTATTTACCAAAAACGCGGCGGGCGTTTGCTCTCTTCGCAACCAAGATGGTCCGACTGACTTACAGGTGGATGCAATGGATTTACGTCTTGCGCATCTGTCGGAGGCTAAAAAAACGCTGGTTGAGAAATGGCGCACACAGAAGCTCAATAGGAGCCTGCGGAAGCGCATAGCGCTCCTCAATAAAGAAATCAAGGACTATTGTCAGGAACTGTCTAGGCAGCAGTGAAAGGAAGTTTGCTAGATAGTAGACGGGCAGATGCGCACCGTGGGTAAATGGAACCTCTTCAAGGTGCTTCTCGATGAGACTAAATTCAAAGGTAACCAGAGGTTGGCAATTGACCGATTGGTCCAAGCGCAGAGGAGCGGTGGGGTCGAGGACACGACTCTAGTTACGGAATTCGCGGAGCGATACCTTCCGGTTGGCCCCGTCGGGGACTGGGATTACTCGGACTACCGGGAAGGGCCTGCTATAGGCAATCGACTCACCCTTTACGAAACTTGAGATCGAAGAGGTGCTTCATGAGCTTAACAGTCGCTCAGCCCCTGGCCCTGATGGAATCACGAACAGGCTGCTTGATAAGTCCATTGCTAAGTTAACCATGGAGGTCAATCTCCTCTGGACAGAAGGCCGCGTGCCGGAAGCCTGGAGGACCACCTCGGTGGTACTCATTTCCAAACCGGGCAAGGCACTCCCCAAGGAGAAGCTACGTCCCATATCCCTTACATCTTGCGTGGCGAAGGTGATGGAGCATGCGGTATATAATAGAGTCACTAGGCATATCGAGGATAAAGAGGTATTTCCACATAACATGGTTGGTTTCCGGCCGGGTATCTCCAGCCAGGATGTGATGCTCCCGATTAAGAGGCAAATTATCGACCAACAAACCCGAGATATTCGGGGAATATTGGCCCTTGACCTTGCCAACGCGTTCGATACCATTTCACATAAGTTCGTCATGGAGGCGGTCGAGAGCATGGGGCTGGAACCAAAGTTCCACGCCTATGTTCGTGCCTTCCTCCGGGACCGCACAGCAACCATAAGGAATTGCCAATTAAAATCGAGGGCCTTTAACCTGGGTGCGAGGGGCACGCCGCAGGGAGCGGTAATTTCGCCTCTCTTGTTCAACATAGCCATGAAAGGCCTCTCGGAGTTTCTTTCCAGTGTAGTGAATACCAACTACGCCCTATATGCGGACGACATTACTGTCTGGTGCATAGGAGGTTCGGATGACGAGGTGGAGGGGGCGCTTCAGTTGGCACTGTCTATCACCGCAAGTTTTCTGGAGGGTACGGGGCTTCGACTCTCCCCCTCCAAATTGGAGTTGCTTCTCTACAGACCGGTTCGGCCAGGGAGGAGGCCCTCCACCCCACTTGATCAGGTACACCTCACGCTAACCACAAGGGACGGGCTGTAGATTTCCAGAGTCAACTGTATTAGAGTGCTCGGCTTGCTTCTTGAGTCCAACGGCAGGAATTCACAGGTTTTGGCCCGCATCACCTCCATGACGGAGAACATGATCAGGCTGATTTTAAGGGTCTCAAACCGCAGGGGAGGGCTGAGGGAGAGCAATCTCCTTCGGCTTTACCACGCGTTCCTCATGAGCCATATTAATTACGTCGCATCGGCAATGATTTGGTCTAAAATCGAAAAGGATAAACTCGACACTTTAATGCGGAAAAGTATCAAAAGGGTGCTGGAACTCCCCGTGAGCACCGGCACGGACAGGCTCATGAGCCTGGGCATGCACAACAGCCTATCGGAGGTGACTGAGGCACAGAAACTAGCTCGGGTCGCGCGGCTCTCTTCCACCAAGGCTGGGCAGCGTCTCCTACAGTCGCTGGGCTGCCATCATACGGGCAGTGCCGAACACAAGGTCTTTTTGACAGAGACAGTCAAGAGTACCTACGAGGTGGAACCCTTCCCGCGTAACGTCCATCCGCAGTGCACTGTTGGCCGGCGAAAGGCACGGGCCAGGTCTCTGCTTGACTTCGTAGCTAAATCACCGGAAAATGTGGCTTTCGTTGATGCGGCGCAGTATGGCCGCTCCGATAGCTTTGCGGCCGTGGTTGTGGATCATCATGGTCACGTACTCAACCCAGCTTCCGTTGGGAAGGTGTCTGCCTCCGTAGCTGAGCAGGTAGCAATAGCTCTAGCGATCAAGGACCCTTCGCGTCCTGAGATATTCACTAAGTCCAGCGCTACCGTCGCCTCGGGGGTAGTCTCCAGGGAAGCTGCCACTATCCTCATTTCGAGGGGTGCGGTAGGCTTTCACACAATTACCTGGTTCCCGGCCCACATGGGCTTAGGGGTTCATCAGTCACTTTTCAACGTCAATGAACTTGCCCATAACCATGCGCGAGAAATCACGTGCCGCAGCGGTCCGCGCAGGTCTGCAGGCGGGTTCGCGGAGAGCTTCAAGAATCCACTTGGCACCTTTCACGAAGTTACGTCTCACTATCAGCTGTCAAGGCGGAGGTACCCCCTCCCGCCTTCCAAGCTCACTAGACCGTAGTCGTCCGCTCTCCAGGATGCTGCAGGCAGGTTCGTTCCGGTCTCGTAGCACGTTTAGTCACTTTGCCGAAGGCATAGATGCAGGATGCCCTAGCTGCAGGGAGAATAAGTGCACACTCGCTCACATACTCTGGCAGTGCCCGGCGTTACGTGGCGCCAAGTTCAGCACACAGCAGGACTGGGAGAGGGTCCTTAAAAGCGGCGAACTCTCAGTCCAACTCTCGGCAGTCCATGAGGCCTGCGAACGGGCGGAGGGCCACGGTCTTCCAGTACCGGCATGGGTGCGGCCAGCAACTGCGGCGGACCCCCCTTCGGGCCTTCGGGGGGTGTCTGATCGGCGTTCTTCAGGACCAAATAAAGTTCATTTCACCTCATCACCGATGCTGCTGCCGCTACAGAGGGATCCCCCCCCCCCCCATAGACGAGGAAGGTTCGACGAATGATGAAAAGTCCACTTGACGCGGCGTGTCTTGGCGTTGCTCTTGGGTGTCACAGACGGAGGCGGCGTCGATGGATGCCGCAGGGTTGCGTCGCACATTGGTGTGATCGATGGCGCGGGTGCTTCAATGTAGGCGGGTGTGAGACGTTCCAGGGCAGTTGTGTCCGATCGGCCGTTGACGTTAACGACAAAAGTCGTCGGAAGGCGCCCGAGAACACAATATGGCCCAGAATATTGCGGCTGGAAAGGTTTCCGCATGGCGCAGTTACGAACGAAAACGTGAGTAGCAGAGGGCAGTGCGCCAGAAACGTACGGAGAACTTGCTTCTTGCGAACGTGTAGGCACGGGGCGCATCTGGCTGAAGAAAGCTTGCAGTTCGGCAACGTAGTCGACAGGTGATGGCATAGGTGTTTTGCTGGTGGCGACAAACAAACCGCATGGAAGGCGTAGGTGAGTACCGCTCACTAGCTTAGCACTGGAGCAACCTAGGTCGCTCCTGAGTGCGGCTCTGATGCCAAGTAAAACGAGAGGCAAATGTAGAACCCACTTCTCCGGCGATTCATGCGCCGTAAGGGATGCCTTGTGAAGCCTGTAAAAACGTTCAACAGGTTCATTGTACTGTACTACGGGTGGTAAGCAGTCATGCGAAAACGTGTCGTTCCGAGTAGTTTGAGTAGCTCGTTGAAGAGTGCAGAGTCAAACGGCCGACCGAGATCGGTGATTATTGTAGATGGGCCGCCGAACCTTGCAATCCAAGTGGACACGAAAGCTGCTGCAGCAGTGGGCGCTGAGATGTGAGATATAGGTGTAGCTTCTGGCAAACGTGTATAGCGGTCGATGCATGTCAGCAGGTAGCAGTAACTCTTCAAATGTGCGAGAGGGCCGACGAGGTCCAGGTGCATGGTGTCAAAACGAACATCCGGTGGAAGAAAATACTTATTCGCAGGCACAATGGGGTGACGCTGCATCTTGGAGTGCTGACACGACAAACAGCAGCGAACCCAATAGTGAACTGGCGCGATTGGCCGGCGTTTAGCCGAGGCCAAACGAAACGACTGGAAAGGAGCTTCTGTGTCGCGCGTATGCCAGGATGCGACAGGTTGTGCACGGTTTCGAATAGACGTCTTCGAAGGGATGCCGAAATGTATGGTCTAGGTGTGTCGGTAGAAGTGTCGCACACGACGGACGTACCATCTGGAGTCACAACGACGTCCTCCAAGTTCAGGGACGTTGACGAATTACGGAGTGTACGGTGTTGATTGACGCTGTTGACTGGGGAGTAAGTAGACGTCGATTATGAAAGGCTCTGACGTCAACGTGGAAACGGCATTGACACGACTCAGAACGTCGACTGGAACGTTGTCGGTGCCCTTGATGTGTCGGAACGTTGTTGTAAACTCGGAGATGTAGGAAAGGTGTCGACTCTCGCGGGGCGAGTAAGAGGACGCCGAACGGTTCATTGCGTCCACAAGAGGCTTGTGGTCTGTCAAGACAGTTAATGTACGGCCTTCAAGGAAATGGCGAAAATGTTTGATAGCCAGGTAAACTGCGAGTAATTCATGGCCGAAAACGCTGTAGCGGGACTGGGCAAGCTTCAGTTTCTAAGAGAAAAAGGTGAGTGGATGCCACGCATTGTCGATGAATTGCTGCAGAACGGCACCAACGGCGGTGTTGGAAGCGTCGGTATTGATGGCAGTGGGCGCGTCTGGCTTTGGGTGTCTAAGCAGCATGGCGTTGGCGAGGGCAGACTTGACTGTTTAGAAAGCGTCGGTGGCCTCTTCATTCCACTGAAGCACTTGTTTACGTTTCTTCACGAGCAGAGCCTCTAGCGGAGCCATAAGTCGTGCGCCATCGGGGATGAATCGGCGGTAGAAATTGACGAATCCGAGAAATTTTCGAAGCTTGGTGAGTGTGGTCGGTCGGGGAAGGTCTTCGATGACACGAATCTTGGACGGCAGTGGTCTAATGCCGTCAGCGTCGACGACATGACCGAGGAACTCAAGTTCGGGTTGACCGAATTCGCTCTTGGCGGCGTTGATGACATTTCCGTTACTGGCAAGGCGTGAGAACAACAACCCCAAGTGGTGAAGATGTTCTTCTGCGGAAGAGCTTGCGACGAGAAGGTCGTCAATGTATGCAAAAACGAAAGGCAGGATTCTAATGACGGAATCGATGAGACGCTGAAAGGACTGGCCCACGTTACCTTAGCCGAAATGCATGCGGATAAATTCAAAAAGACCGAAGGGTGTGGTGATGGCGGTCTTGGGAATGTCTTCTTCAGCGACCGGTAGTTGATGATAGGTGTGAACGAGATTGATCTTACAAAAAACAAAAATGTCACAGTTTCGCCCTAAGGGCGAAGCAATGAATGCGATAGCAACACAGCAATGTCATACGAAGTAAGGTGAACGGCTTTGGTAGCAATATGAATTGTAGTAAACATGAGCTGATTAAGTAAGCAGGTGTGCTGCGGCGTAAGTACACCGACATGAAGAGAGACTCGACTGACCACGAGAAGGCGCGTGTGAAACGGTGGTGTTGATGAGAAGCGCTTCCCGTGGGCAGCGCGTGCGAAGGGACACACCTGTAGCGCTGCACTGCCTATCCTAGCAGCATTGCATGTGTAGCGTGCGTTGGAAAATGTGGCCCCACTATTACTAACTGAATGAACAAGCGTGGTGTGAGCGCGCACAAGCAAACATAAATAGATCACACTGAATGACAGCAGACAACGACTGTCAAAACGCTGGCAGCAAGCGCAGACGCCTGTAGCGGCGAAGGTACGTGCGGTCTATCGCTTCAACGGAAACTGAGCGGCGAATGTACAGCGCATACAAAGGTCAGAGCCGTGTGGAGATAAGAGACGGTGTGGACGAGCGACGAGCGCGGTTGTTGGCAGAGTAGTAGTGCGCCCCCCCCCCCCCCCCCCCGCTCCCTCCGGCGCTGCCTACCCGCTTCCTTGCTTGCGCGTGGGAGATTGAGTGGGAAGTTCCCCTTGCGCCCGGTTGCAAGATAGGCCTTTGGTGCCGGAGCGCAGTGTCGTCCCGCTTCCCTCCCTCCCATACCGCCAGGGCCGTTCGCGCGACGGTCGCGTTTGCTTTCCACCGTGCGTTCGCTCTCCGTGATAGCGTGCGTCCCCCGCACGCTTCCGCTCGGGCATACGGCTCGCGGCGAAGATTTTATCTATACGGAACCTCACGGCGACGGTGACGGCGATGGCGACGCCGACGGCAGAAATCCGGTTGAAGTGTCCATATAATTGCTATCGCAATATCGTCGCACCGTGCAATGCTACTGTGAAATCCTGAATGTTCGGGAGAGGGTAGCGATCAAGAACTGTAACGTTGTTTACTGCCCGGTAATCACCGCATGGGCGTCAGTCGCCCGTCCTAGGCACCATGTGAACAGGTGATGCCCAATTACTGGAGGAAGGGCGGATGATGCCGAGTTGCAGCATGTGTTCGAACTCCGCGCGAGCGATCTTGAATTTCTCCGGGGACAAACGCTGGGGTCGGAAGGAGACTGGTGGGCCGGAGGTGACATTGTGATGGCACACGTCATGTTGCACTGGTTGCATCCAGTCCGACAGGCGCGTCAAAGTGGGAAACTCGCGTAGGAACGCGGCGAAAGGTTCGTTCAACATGGCAGAAATAGGCACGATCGGCGATGTCCCTGATGATGGGACGCCGGGAACAGATAGCTGGGTCATGGAGTTGATGAGACGGCGTCGTTGAACGTCTTCAAGGAGTCCGTAGTTGTGCAAGAAGTCTGCTCTAATGACTGCACGACGGACGTCCGCAACCAGGAAAATCCTGCGGAACGCTCGTCGAAGGACAAGGTTTAGCATGACGGAGCGTAACGAGAAAACTAAAATCCTGGTGCCGTTGACGGCTTGCAAAAACGACACAGGTGTTCCTTTTCGGTCGGAGTGGTGGCGGGGAGAATACTGACATCGGCTCCTGTGTCTACTAAGAACCGTTGTCCAATAACTCTGTCCGTCACGTAGAAAAGGCGACTTGTGTGTTGGGCCGCACCACTCGCCGCCATTAGAGGTCGGCCGGCCTGTTTCCCTGCCAAGCGCAGGGACGCCGACAGTGACGAGCGTCGTTTCCAAAACGGCGGTGGTAGTAGCAAGCGCCAGACGTTGTAGTTGATGTTCCATCGCGGGTGCCCGTGCGTCTTGTTTTGCTGGAACGATGGCTGCATGGGCGACGAGATGACGTGCGGCGATGTTCCGGTCCACATATGATGCGTTCCAGGCGCTCACACAAGGAGTCGAGCGTAGATTTCGCTGCTGAAGAGCAGGGAAGGGTTCGCATGGCGGTTGTATTGTCACCCGGAGACGATGTCGTGGCTGCGATGGTTGGGGTGGCTACTTCCATGACTTTGTCGGCCAAAGCGGCAAGTGCGGTAAGATCCATGGTAGAGGCTGCCGCCAGGACCACCTGCACGTTAGCCGGGAGTCGTTGCAAAAACAATTCGCGTAACAACGCGTCGTCGATGGATCTCGCGTTGTTTCCGAGCAGCTGCTTCATTCGGCGACGATGGACTAGGGCGTCGGTCGCCGAGTTCTTCAGCGGACAGGAACTGCTGGATGCGAGAATGCTGTGGAGCTGCTGCAGCGCTGTAGCAGGGCTGCCTTGAGATCGTCATAGGCGGAGGTAGACAATGGGGCATTCAACAAATCTGTTACTTCGTCAATGGCGGCGGGCGAGAGCGCTGCAACGGCGTAATGAAACTTTGAGGCTTGAGAGCGGATACCAGCAACTCGAAATTGCGATTCGGCCTGACGAAACCACGTCGAGGGATGCTGGTCCCTAGTACTGTGGGAGGCGGACGGCGATGGCCAAACATGAGGGCTCACCGCGTTCATCGGAAGGGTTCTGTCCTCGAGCTCTCGTAGCGTTGGTCTGGTCCATGGTCGTCTCTACCACAGGAGCGTATAGCAGTATCATGTCCGAGGTCACTAAACTGTGGCGACGAGCGACCACGTAGACCGGTAAAGTTTCGGGGCTCTCGCAGGTGAGGAAAAACCGACAACCGATCACTTACCGTAGCATTTTTAATCTGTGTCTGAACGCTAGCCCGTGCCGGAGCGTGCCAGTCGCTCGTGCCTCGTGCAGACGCGGGCGTCTACGTAATTATCATGCGACGCCGATGCTGCTGCCGCTACAGAGGGCTCCCCCACCCCCCCTAGAGAGGAGGAAAGTTCGACGAACTAAGAAAAGTCCACGTGACGCGGCGTGTCTTGGCATTGGTCTTGGGTATCACGGACGGAGGCGGCGTCGATCGATGCAGAAGGGTTGCGTCGCACATTGATGAGGTCGATGGTATGGGTGCTTCAATGTAGGCGGTTTGAGACGTTCCAGGGCAATTGTGTCTGATCGGCCGTTGACGTTCACGACAAAAGTCGTCGGACGGAACTCGAGAACACAATATGACCCGGAGTAGTGCGGCTGCAAAGGTTTCCGCACGGTACAGATTACGAACGAAAACGTGGGTAGCAGAGGTCAGTGCGGCAGAAACGTACGGAGACCTTGCTTCTTGAGAACATGTAGGCACGGGGCGCATCTGGCTGAAGAAGGCTTGCGGTTCGGCAACGTAGTCGGCAGGTGATGACATAGGTGTTTTGCTGGTGGCGACAAAGAAATCGCATGGAAGGCGTAGGGGAGTGCCGTAGACTAGCTCAGCACAAAAGCAACCTAGGTCACTCTTGAGTGCGACTCTGATGCCAAGTAAAACGAGAGGCAAATGTAGCACCCATTTCTCTGGCGATTCATGCGCCATAAGGGATGCCTTGAGATTCATGTGAAAATGTTCAACAAGTTCATTGGACTGCGAGTGGTAATCAGCCGTGCGAAAACATGTCGTTCCGAGTAGTTTGAGTAGCTCATTGAAGAGTGCTGAGTCAAACTGGCGACCGCGATCGGTGAATATAGTAGATGGGCAGCCGAACCTTGCAATCCAAGTGGACACGAAGGCTGCTGCAATAATGGGCGCTAAGACGTCAGATATAGTTGTAGCTTCTGGCCACCGTGTATAGCGGTCGATGCATGTCAGCAGGTAGCAGTAACCCTTCAAAGGTGCTAGAGGGCCGACGAGGTCCAGGTGCACTGGTGTCAAAACGAGCATCCGGTGGAAGAAAAGACTTATTCGCAGGCAGAATTGGGTGACGCTGTATCTTGGAGTGTTGACACGACAAACAGCAGCGAACCCAATCAGTAGTGAACCCATCGACAAGCAGCGAACCCATCGATCCTACGTTGACGCAGCGCGCCGGGGGGCCGGGCGCCGTCTAGTTACGGTGGGCACGCAGTACATCTCTGCTGATGCGCGCCTTTCTCGGCCCCCGAGCAAGCAGCCATCGGTTGCACCAACCTTCCAAGTTCCAGAGGTCAGCTTCTCACACACCTCTGGAACAACACAGACAAATGAGAGGGAGTCTACCCCTCTTGACAAACCCTAATCCGCTTACGAGTCTCCGCCTGAAGCAATGGAAGCGACCCCGGGATCCTCGGTCTCTGACGCTGAGAGAACCCCCCAAAAAGAGGCGGAGTTTTCTAGACCGCCTCAAACTGAAAAAAAAAACATCCGCCAGCCAAGCCGCCTAATAACGGCGGTGACATTTGAATAACCCGTCCCCTTATCACTCGCAAAAATGGCTGCTGAGAGCATTATACACTGGAACTGCAGAGGGCTAGTCAGGAATCTGGATGACATATATGAAATACTTGCACAATACAAACCAAACATACTTTGCCTGCAGGAAACACACTTAAACCCAACACGCACACACTTTCTAAACGAACACGCAGTATACCGGAAAAACAGACAAGGCACTGCCCACTCATCAGGTGGCGTCGCTTTTGTCGTGCAGAACACAATTCCCTGTCAGAGTATCACTCTAAGTCGGTAACCAGATAGTTACCCACTTAGAGGCAGTGGCAATACGAGCCGATAATACTGGGAGAATAGTACCTGTATGTTCACTATATATTCCTCCGGATCTTCACCTCTCCGTTGAAGAATTTGAAAAACTCATTGACCAACTCCCGGTTCCATTCATGTGGGTTGGAGATTTCAATGCGCATCACCCACTATGGGGATGTCCAAGAGTTGATTCCCGAGGTGCGCAAATCGCAAAATTTCCATTGTCCCCCAGTTCCTGTATATTTATTTAAAAAGAGCCAACATACTTTAATATAGCACACAACTCATACACAGCAATAGACCTTGCTATTGGCTCTCCGGTGCTCTTGGCAACCACTGAATGGGCTGTTATTGATAATCTGTATGGTAGGACCACGTTCCTGTTTCCTTAAAATACACAGGAAACATACATTTCTGGTAAATAATCATAGGAAATATAAAGAACAGGCTGCTGATTGGAAGAAGTTCCGAGAACTCTCAAAACTGCCCACTTCATCAATCGTAGACCTAGATATAGACGAATCTCAATCCATGATCACACTGCATATTCTAGAAGCCAGGCAGAAATCAATCCCACAGACATCAAATAAAACACAAAACAAACGAAGACCATGATGGAATGCGGAGTGCAAGAATGCCCGTGAGAAGCAAAACAAAGCCTGGTCAGAATTCTGCAGGTACCCTACAGTTGGAAATTTAAGACTTCAAGCGTGCACAATCAAATGGCAGGCATATACGAGGTGCATCCAAACGGGAAAGGTGGCAGTGATTCCTCTCATCTGTAAACTCCTACACAGATACACATAAAGTGTACAACAGACTTCGAGCACTTCAAGGGCGCAGTGCTCACCCGGTGCCTCTGGTCAGCACTGCTGGTGATACACCGGAACACCAAGCAGATGCAATATGACAACATTTTGAATATATTTTCAGCTCAGAACATTATACAGACACCTTCATGCTATACAAGCTAGTGGAGGAGCGGAAACCCATCCGTGATAAAAGGCCAATAACAGGAGGGTACAATAGCCCTTTCACTATGGAGGAACTGAAGGCGGCTCTTGGAACATGTGGAAACTCAGCAGCAGGCCCAGACAGGATTACATACGGCATGCTCAAGCACAAGCATGAACACACCATTATAACCATATTCTTTCTCTTTCACAAGATATAGTCCTTTGGGCGCCTTCCCAAAGCTTGGAAAGAGGCTGTTATCATACGCATTCTTCAACAAGGAAAGGACGCCACACTTGCAGCTAGCTACAGGCCCATTGCCTTGACTAGTTTCTTGTGCAAGGTGTTTGAAAAAACGATGAATTGCCGCCTCGTGTATTTCCTTGAATATAACGGCCTTCTTGACCAACATCAAGCTGGATTCAGGTCTGGTCGGTCGACAACTGACCAACTTGTAGCATTTGAGTCTTATGTCAGGGATGCCTTTATCCACAAACAACACTGTCTTTCTGTATTCTTTGACGTGGAAAAAGTTTGTGAAAAGACCTGTCGTTATGGCAAAAGTTTGTGACACGACCTGGCGTTATGGAATTCTCCGTGATCTGCATTCTTTCGGAATCTAAACATGCTCAATACTATATAAAGCTACCTCTCCGAACGCACCTTCGTGGTTCGTCTTGGAAATGCTATATCGAAGCCGTTCATACAGGGGAATGGCGTTCCCCAAGGTGGCGTTCTCAGCTGCACGCTTTTCATAGTTAAAATGAACTCCCTACGCAGTGTGTTGCCCAAAACTATTTCTTACTCTGTTTACGTAGACGATGTCGAGATGAGTTTCAAATCCTGCAACTTGGCCATCTGTGAGGGGCAAATTCAGTTCGGGGTAAATAAACTCTCATGCTGGGCAGATGAAAATGGGTTTAAATTCAACTGTGGAAAAACCGTCTGTTTACCTTTTTCTCAGCAGCGTGGTATTAGGCCAGACCCCAACATCACACTGAACGGGCAGACCATAGCCGTTAAACAAGATCACAAATTTCTAGATGTTGTGGTCGATAAAAAGCTCCCCTTTGTTGCACATATCAAGCAGTTGCGATTGAAATCCTTGAAAGCATTGAACTTACTAAAAATCCTTTCCCATCAGTCATGGGGTACTGGCCGTGACTTTCTATTGAACCTTCTGAATTGCGTTGCCCTGTCACGTCTTGACTATGACTCGGTAGTGTACGAATCAGCGTCAAAGTCTGCGCTAAAGATGCTTGACCCCGTGTGCCACCTTGGGCTCCGTCCGGCCACTGGTGCTTTCAGAACTAGCCCAAGAGCCTGCCTGTATGTGAGGCGAACAGATGGTCACTGGAACGACGAAGGCAGTGCACAAGCATAGCGTATGCCACTAAGGTGCTCTATCATACAGAGTATCCATCTGGTGAACTCTTGCGGCAAACAACCAACACCCAGTTGTTCTTGAGGCGACCATCAGCAACTCCACCATATCCCCTTAGAGTCGCGTCACACATTGAAAGCCTGCACACACCGGTCTCCAACCTCCAAGTGGTGTCCCATAAAGACGCTATTGCGCCGTGGGAAATACACGCTGTTAACTGTGATATGTCATTTCTTGAGGTGGGCAAACATGGGCATCCGCTCGCAATAAATCAGCAGTTTATGTACTTGCAGGCAAAATACAGGTGTGCCGAGTGACTGACTGCCGAGTCACTGAGGACTGCCACTGACGCCTCTAAGTCCTCAGCTGTCGCATGTGCCGCACATGGCCCTCAATTCTCCGAATCGAAGACAATGAAAGAACATACAAGCATATTTACTGCAGAATGCTGTGGCATCCTCCTGGCCATAAAGCACATCCTACAGAAGAAACAACCAGCCTCCATCATATTGTGACGGAAGCGAGATGGAGGCGAAGGATATATTTGCAAAATATATACAGAGGAGGCTAGGGGAAGAGATTCCGATCCGGCCCAAGTGCTAGCATCTTCTTCGTCATCTTTGTAGCTCTGCCAAGCATCGCGTTTATCCATGTATGGATAGCTCCGTAACATCACGCTCCGGCGGCTGAAGCGCCGTCCTGGCGCTTGCTATGAAGGCGAGGAGCTAGAAGAGCAGTATGGCTTCAGCCGGGAAACATGAACAACTTCAGTTGTCAGCGATGAGGTCGAAGATGCAGGATCCAGGAGTAAAATTTCGTAATTTACGTCACCGAGTTGACGAAGAACGTTGTAGGGCCCGGTGTAACGTGATAGGAGCTTCTCTTATAGGCCAATGTGGCGGCATGGTGACCATAGGAGGGCCAGAGAGCCAGGAGTGAATTGGACGCTTCTGTATCGGCGGTCGTAACAGGACTTCTGGGCTGCTTGCGAAGCAAAAAGTCGATCGTGGGCAAGTTGACGAGCTGCACGGGCTCAAGCTGCGACGTCACTGGCGTATTCAGTAGGCGAGTGAGGAGCCGAAGGAAGGAGAGTCTCGAAGGGCAATGCAGGATGTCTGCCAAACAGCAGATAAAACGGTGAATATAAAGTGGTGTCATGGCGCGAGGAATTGTACGCAAAGGTAACAAATGGTAACGTGCAGTCCCAGTCACGGTGATCTGGTGAAACATACATGGCCAGCATCTCGGTTAGAGTTCGGTTCAGGCGCTCGGTCAATCCATTCGTCTGCGGATGATAAGCGGTGTTGAGCTCATGTTCAGTAGAGCAGGCACGAAGGATATCATCTACCACTCTTGACAGGAAGTACCTCCCGCGATTGGTGAGAAACTGCCGAGGGGCGCCATGATTTAGAATTACGTCGTGTAGGAGAAAGTCGGCGACGTCTGTAGAACAGCTTGTCGGCAATGCCCTGGTGATTGCGAAGCGCGAGGCTTAGTCAGTCGTGACCGCAACCCATTTCTTTTCCGAGATGGACGTAGGGAAAGGGCCTAGAAGGTCAAGGGCGACGCGGAAGAATCGCTCTACAGGGATATAAATAGGTTGTAGCTGGCCTGCAGGCAGCGCTGAAGGACGCTTGCGGCGTTGGCTGCGTTCACAAGCAGCGACGTAGTGGAGCACAGAACGGTACATGCCAGGCCAGAAAAACCAACGTCGGATGCGTGCATAAGTAGGCGAGACTAGAGCACTGCACGGGCTCGCGCTTACCCGAAAGCCTGGGCCGGGCCGGGTAGACGAGTTTTTTCACGGGCTCGGGTCGGGCTCGGGCACGGCGTGTGCTTTTGACCCGCGCCCGGGCCGGGCTCGGGTTTTTTGACTCGGGCTAGGGTTTTTTGACGCGGGCCCGGGCCGGGCGCGGGCTTTCTGTGAGTTATTCTCGGGCTTCTCAACTCTGAAAAACATGTATTTTTCGGTCTCGGGCCGGGTTCGCGCCGGTTTCTAGTCGGGCTCGGGCCGGGCTCGGGCTTAAGGTAAAGGGGTGGCGGGCCGGGCCGGGCGGGTAACGAAGATTATTTCCGGGCCCGGGCCAGGCCCGGGTCTCGCCATAAAAGTTTTGATCGGGCTCGGGCGGGCCGCCCAATGTGAAAACGGGCCCGGGCCGGGCCCGGGCCGCAAAAATCGGCCCGTGCAGTGCTCTAGGCGAGACACCTAAGTGACCGGCAGTTGGTACGTCGTGAAGCTGGTGAGGAACACTGGAGCGTAAATGGTGAGGTAGCACAAGCAGGAGCTCTGGGCCATCTGATCTGAGATTACAACGATGGAGAACGTTGTCGTGTAGCTCAAACAGGCGAACAGAACGGTATGGTGATGGAGAGGTAAGACGGTGGATGGTGAGCTGTGAGGACGTCTCTCGTCGCTGTTCGCTGGGGATATCATTCAAAGCAAGGATGGACAGTACGCAGGCGTCGGAGTCAGGGTCAATGAGGTCGGAGCATCGACAGGGTGACGTGATAAGCAATCGGCCTCCTGGTGCAATCGTCCAGACTTGTAGTGCACAGCAAACGAGTATTCTTGAAGCCGTAATGCCCAGCGGCCGACACGTCCTGACGGATCCTTCAGCGACGAAAGCCAGCATAGAGCATGGTGGTCTGTAATTACAGAAAAAGTTCGGCGAAAAAAGTAAGCTCTGAATTTGGTGACAGCGCATACTAAAGCCAGGCACTGCGTTCAGTGATGGAAAAGTTTTGTTCCGACGAGGACAGAAGGCTACTGGCGTAGGCGGCGCCAGTAGCCAACAGCGCAGCGCTGTTGCACTGGCGGGTGCAACAGCGCTGCGCGCAAGGACCCTCTGGCGACGCAGCTCATCGAAGCTCTGGCAAAGAGTGACGACAGCTGCGACAGATGAAGGGTTTCGCGCGAGAAGCATTTGAAATGCATCGTCCTCGATGCCCTTGAGGATGTGCTTCACCTTGTCCTCTTCACTCATGGTAGAATCGACGCGGGCGCAAATATCGACGACATCCTCTATGTAGCTGGTGTACGTCTCGCCAGGCTGTTGAGCGCGCTGGCGTAGACGCTGTTCAGCACGGAGCTTTCGTAAGGCTGGGCGGCCGAAGACTTCCGTGAATGCTGCCTTGAAAGCGGACCAGGTTTGGAGGTCTCGCTCATGATTGCGGAACCAGAGGTTCGCAACGTCAGCAAGATAGAAGATGACGGAACGTAACTTCGTCGGGTCATCCCACTTGTTGTTCTCACTGACGCGCTCATAGGTAGAGAGCAAATCTTCCACGTCAGTCTCACCGGCTCCGCTGAAGACGGGGGGGTCCCGCTGCCGCTGGACGGCACCGCAAATGATGGGCGCGGCGGAAGCTGCTGGCGGATTGTCGGTAGGCTCGAGCATGGTAGCGGCTGAAGCAGTCGGCAACGTTCGGCTGCGAAGTTCCAGGGTGAGGTCGGGGATGGCAGCACCTTCCACCAAATGTGATATGACGATTTATTGGACGTCTCACGCAATCGAGGCAGTCCACGAACGCTGATGGTGCGCACAGCGACAGACGCAAGAGCACTTCTTCCTCTTCTTCACTACAATATATATATATATATATATATATATATATATGTACGCCAAGCTCCGGCTTCCAGAAGCCGGAACCGGAAGCCGACTTCCGCTTCCGGCTTCCGGAGAACACTTCCGGCGTTTTTCTCTCTCGTCCGTAGCTAGGGGCGCGGCGGTGCACAAGGGCGTTCGTTCCCGACGCGCGCTCTCTTTCTCGTCCGTAGCTAGTAGTAGAAGTGATTTTATTAAAGAAGATGACGCTTATTTCTGCTGTCCAATATAGGGAGCACGACGCAGCGTCAGGGGAAGGGGAAAAACGAGATAAAGATATTGAAAGGAAGGGAAGCTGAAGCAGCAAGAGTCTCATCCGATCATGGAGGAGGCTGGTGATGGAGGCGGTGGCCTACTAGGGGCGAGCCCTTAGCGATGGGTGGTGATTCCGTTGAATTCCACAAACTCCAAAAGGCTATGGACAGCTCGGAGGTGGGGGGTGACGGGAACAGGAGGTCGCTGGTTGTCGCAGCAGGTAGACCCTGTTGCCTGTAGGCAGTGATGACCCTTGAGCGGTTCTGTGCCAGCGCTGGGCAAGCACAGAGAAGGTGCTCGAGGGTCTCGGGGTCGCCGGAACGTTCGCAGGCCGGTGAGGTGGAGCGTCCCTTGGCGTGCCGTAGCTAGGGGTGGTGGTGGTGAAAACTTTATTGAGTCGTTTGAGCCTTATGCGGTTACACCTTAGGAATGGGTTGGCTCTTGGCTGCGTGCAGTGGCTGGGAGCTGGTGCTTCTCAGCGACGACTAAAGCCCAGTCGGTTAGCTGTTCTTGCACAGCCGGATCAGAGCTGGACACCGCAGCCTCCCATCGCTCGAGGTCAGTGAGTTGCCAATCGGCAGGTGGTTGGAGCTCAGAGCATAAATATAGAATGTGGTGGAAATCCGCTTTAGGCGCACCGCAGAGTGTGCACTCAGGCGAGAAAAGTCCCGGGTGTATTAGTGCTAGATGGGCGGGGCAGAGGAAAATGCGGGATTGTAGCTGGCGCCACGTCACCTGCTGCAGTTTGGTGAGAGATTTGTGTGGTGGGGGTACCGGAGTCTTTCCTCTCTGTAATGAAGGGAAATTTCATGATATGAGACCATGCGCTCGCGAGCGTCTCCCCAGTTGGTGGCCTGCCCTGCTCGGCTGACGAATCCTCGAGCTAGAGAATGGGCGGCCTCGTTTCCGGGGTGACCCGCGTGAGCAGGGACCCATAAAATTTGGATCGGCCTCATAAGGGGGGGGGGGTCCGAGCTAGAAGTCGTGAAGCCGCGTCCGATATGCGTCCGCGGGTGAAGTTGCGGACCGCGGTCTTGGAATCACTAAAGATGTGAGTGGCAGAGGTGGAGGAGATAGCCAGGGCAATGGCTGCCTCCTCGGCCTCCATAGAGGAGGTGGCGAAGACCTGCGGGATCAGGGAGTTGGAGACGACGCTTATGGCGAAGGCTGGGGATGAGGAGTAAGAGACGGCGTCGACATAGACGGTATCTGTTCGCGTGCCGTAATGCTTGTGAAGAGCCTCCGCACGGGCCGCTCTGCGAGCCGTGTGGTGCTCCGGGTGCATGTTTTTGGGGAGGGGATGTACCGTGAGTAGACGGTGGATGTGGGGTGGAAGAGTGTTCTTCGAGAGGCAGTATCCAGGGGCGTTGAGGCCAATGCGGGTCAAAATGCGTCGGCCAGCAGCGGTGGAAGAGAGCCGGTCGAGTGGTTGCGATGACGCACCCACTCACACCCCGGGGGGTCAACACTAACACGATACGACACTGGGCCGGTGCGGGCGAGAACGGTAGCACTGAACCACCTTGGTCCGCGGCGAAAATTTCGGACACGCACGAAGTCTCCTTCGCTAAAGGTAGTTGCACGGTGCCTGCGGCGACTGGTGTCCTGGAACTGTTTGCGGGCGACCCGCTCCTCAACGGAGGGCCTGATGAGGTCTAGCCTAGTCCTGGGGCGCCTCCCTAACAGCAAAATAGAGGGTGCCTCTGCGGTAGTCGCTTGCGGAGTGTTGCGGTACGACAGGAGGACGTCTGCGAGCTCCGACGGTGATGTGGGTCGGCTGGACTTCCGAAGTGCACCCTTCAGCGTCTGGACGAAACGTTCTGCCAGACCGTTGCTGCTGGGATGATACGGAGCTGTTCTCACGTGTCTGGTCCCTACTCGCTGCAGGTACTCCTGGAAATCTGCAGAAGTGAACTGAGTACCGTTGTCGGACACTAAAGTCTCGGGGAATCCGAATCTGCAAAACAGTTCATGTAGGCATGAAATGGTTGCTTCAGTGGTGGTTGTCCGCATTGGAAACACTTCTGGCCATTTTGAATGTGCATCAACCACTACGAGATACGTCACTCCGTTATCGGGCCAGCGAAATCGACATGCAACCGTTGCCAAGGGCGCGTACGCCATGCCCAAGGATGTAAGGGCGCTTTAGGTGGCAGATTGCGATTAGCCGCGCAATCGGTGCAAGACGCGGTGAAACGCTCTATGTCGCTATCGATAGTAGGCCACCAAACGTAGCTCCTTGCTAGTTCTTTGGTACGAACAACACCTGGATGACCTTGATGCAACTCGTCCAAAATGAACGTGCGAAATTTTTCGGGAACAAGTACGCGCATTCCCAGCATGATGCATCCTCGATGTATGGACAGTTCTAGTCTTCTATGAAAGAACGGTTTGATCACATCCGGTACACTACGCGGCCAGCCTGACAGGATATGATGAGTCACAGTACGCAAAGTGGCATCACGTGAAGTTTCACGAGCAATATCATTGCTGTTGATCGGCATAGTGTCAAAGCGTAGGTCATAAAGAGATTCTTCCTGCTCTTCGACCAACGACTGTGTTATGGACAGCCTAGACAAGCAATCTGCGTCAGCGTTCTGCGTAGAAGGCCGGAACTTCAATGAAAAAGAATAGGCCGACAAGCCAACTGCCCATCGTTGTAGTCTTGCGGCGGCAATTGCTGGTATGCCAGTCTTCGGACCAAAAATTGTAGCCAAAGGCTTGTGGTCCGTGAGCAAAACAAAATGCCTTGCATACACGTAGTAATGAAATTTTTTAACGCCGAACACAAGAGCCAAGGCTTCTTTTTCCAATTGACTATAGCCTTTCCCAGCACGACTCAAGGTGCGTGAGGCATAAGCTATTGGCCTTATCTGGCCGTCGGAAAAAATGTGTGACAACACTGCACCTACCCCGTAGGCGGACGCATCACAGGATAACTGCAGGGCACGGTGTAAGATATATACTCTTTAGGTGGGGACACTTCTCGGCTTGCTTGCTAGACGCGATCGACCAGATAAAGTAGCAAGGGCGTGCGTCTATCGGGGCGGTGACGGCAGCGGATACCTATCGGCGGAACGACGCAACTTCAGTTAGAACGCAGGCGAGAGCGTGCGCCGACAAGGAACGCGCGCATGCCCTCTCCCCGGTGACCTACTTTCATGCGTCACTCAATCATTTCGGATTTCCCGCGAACCGCCGGTTGCTATAACAATGGGAGATTAAACCAATAAAAAGCTTTCTGTGTTGAAGTTGCGTCGTACTGCCGATAGGTATCCGCTGCCGTCACCGGGCAGATCGGCGCGCGCCTTTGCTACTTTATCTGGTCTATCGAGTCTGGCGAGTGTCCTCACCTAAAGAGTATATCTTACACCGTGCTGCAGGGGTAGGCTTGGATCATAGTGCGCCAAGATCGGAGCTGACGAAAGCAGCTGCTTGATGTGCTGAAAGGCACGGTCGCAAGCCGTGTCCCAATCCCAGGCGGCGTCTTTCTGCAAAAGCCTGTTTAAGGGGAAAAGAACAGTGGATAAGTTTGGAACGAACTTTCCATAGTAGTTGATGAGGCCCAGCAGCGATTGAAGTTGGTGCTTATCAGATGGCGCCGGTGCATTGGTTATCGCAGCCAGTTTTTCGTCCGTTGGGTGGATGCCGTGTTTGTTGATTACATGGCCCAGATAAGTCAGCTCGTCACGAAAGAATTCGCACTTCGACGGCTTGACGCGAATTCCACGTTCTGACAGTGTTTTGAGAACTGCGTCAAGGTTGTGCAAGTGTTCTTCCTTTGAGCGTCCCGTAATTAGGATATCGTCAATGTAGCAAAACACGAAGTTGAGGCCCTTCAAGACATTATCCATTATTTTCTGGAATATTGCGGGTGCCGAAGCAATTCCGAAGGGTAGGCGATTCACGGCGTAAAGACCCTTGTGGGTATTAAGCGTCAGGTACCGTTTTGACTCTTCATCCATTTCTACTTGCTGGTACGCCCTGTTAAGATCAATTTTAGAAAATTGCTGTCCGCCAGCGAGGGCTGCAAACAGCTCGTCGGGCTTGGGTAATGTTCTACGTCAAGTATGGGGTTCAGTGTCAACTTGTGATCACCGCATACTCTTATTGACCCGTCCCGCTTCAAAACTGGCACCACCGGAGTAGCGTACTCGCTACTCGTTACTGATGTCAAGATGCCCATCTGTTCTTGTCTAGACAACTCTTGCTCAACTGTACTTTTTAGAGAAAACGGAACGCTTCGAGCTTTGAAAAATTTTGGCGTCTTGCCACCTTTGAAAACAAGAGTTGCCTTCTCACCTCGGATGGTGCCTAGCTCGTTCTTGAAGAGGTCCTTATGGCGGTCAAGCAAGGATTGGAGCTCGGGAAGTCGTTGAGCGCTTAGTGATCTCTCACACTGTAGCTGTTGCAGGCCGCGAACTTGACTCCAATCGATGCGCACTTGCTGAAGACAGTTGCGCCCGAACAGCGCTGGACTGCTCTGGGGAAGCACGTACAGCGGCAAGCGCTGGCACTGATCGTTGTGCTCAATCCTAAGAAAGCAAACACCACATGGCTTCACAGGTTCGCTCGTATAAGTCCTAAGTGTCAACTTAGTTTCCTTCAGAGGTACTGTCGGAAAAAGTGAGCGGAACTGACCCAGAGACATTACCGAAACGGCGGCTCCCGTATCAAGTTCCATTTGCAAGGGAACACCCTCGACAATTAAGCTGAGCATGATGGGGTCTCCTGTCTCTGCCTCTTTCGTAGCAACGCTCCGCAAGGGTGATTCTGACGGTTGTAAAACCCGAACGTTCTGTGCTGTTCGCTTCCGCTTCGGCTGCAATTTTCCTTGCCGCCTTAGGCAGGCTTTCTGAATGTGCCCTTTCTTGTTGCAGAAAAAAACAAGTCGCATTGACGTGCGGACACGAATTGGCAGGGTGAGTTGAGTTACAGCGGAAGCATTTCGTTGTTCCCCTGGTAGGCAACTGATTCATCCCAAACTCGCTTTCAGGCTTCGAATGAGCAGCTGTTGCGCGGTCGACGGCTCGTTGAAACGTTAAATTCTTGTCTTCCGAAAACAAGTGTCTTTGAATGTCGACTCTGAGTAAACCGCACACAAATCTGTCTCGAAGCGACTCGTCGAGAAATGTACCAAACTCGCATGTTTGTGCCAATGCCCTAACTCCGCCACGTACTGTGGTATCGTTTCATGTTCCTTCCGACCTCGGCGATGAAAATTCGCTCGCTCCCCTATGACTGACCGTTCAGGGGCCAAATGTTTGCGAAGCAGCGCGCACAAGCTTTCTAGGGACTTCGAGGACGGCTTATCTGGAGCGGCGAGCGACTTGAGGAGCGAATACGTCTGTGGACCCAATATGCTGATGAACGCGTCTACCTTCCGCTCCTCCGGGACATTATTGGCTCGAAGGTACGCGTGCACGCGCTCTTCGTAGCTCGTGCAATCGCTCGTAGAATTGTCGAAATGTTCTACTTGCCCCAACTGCAGACTTGTGGTCGCCTTCGCCATACTGTCCCAGCCGGCTGCTTCTCGGCTGTCCGTGCGTAATCCGTCAGCAGGTGAATTCTGTTGCTGTCACGCAGGAGCTTGTTCCTTGCTGGCAGCATCCCATCTTCGTCGCCAGTCTATGTCGTGTCTGACGGAAGGACAGCGCAACGGTGGAGCGAAAACAATACGGCTTTATTTAGCCATCAACTTAACAGCAACGGGCGAACTGCCCGGTTCAATGTTACAGTAATTAAAGCACACGCCAGCTTGAATGCCGGCGCTTTTAAGCACAACCAAAAGGTGATAATGCTGCGCCGCCACCACAGCGCATGCCTAGCTGTGACGCCTTATCGCCTAGGCGCGCGACATATCAACAACCTAATACTATAGTACACGCGTCATACATAACTCGTTCTGACGGTAGCAATATGGTGTGTCGCTTGGGTGATTCATTGCTATAGGCATTACCATCAACAGTTAAGCTGAGATGGGTCTTGCCGAAATTTTAGGTATCTATGTCCATAACTAAATTTTCCCCTACCTGGGTCACAGGATATTCCATGGTCGTTATGGTAGCGCATCAGGCTGTTATGCTATGGAAACAGTGTTCGAAACTAACCGTAAGAACTTGGGTGTCCGAGTATCTGCCCATGCGTACGTATGAGTTGCTCTTCAACGAACGTCTTTCACACCGACATTGGTGACTGTAAAAGCGGGAACGGGTAGGCACTTCTTTCTCATAAAACTTTCACGTCGACTTGGAGCACTGCGTTGGTGCCACTCGGCCTGTGCTCATCTTCAATGAACCTGTGGAGAGGTCACTGTGGTTTCGACCATGTCCACTTTATTGGAGGCTTCCAACGTAGGTCTTGACGTCCGATGAGGAATATGAAAGAAGGCTGCGCCCGAGTACGGCCACACCATACCGGAGCTGGCTATGCTCACTTTCTGCGTGCCTCTCGTGCTCTGAGCTGTTGCCAAAGAGCTTGCCACCACCCGCGAACTTGGGAGCATGCGAGGAAAGAAACGTGTGATCGCAACGAAAATATAAAGAGAGAGAGAACGCGGAAAAATAAAAGCGCGAAAAATGGATTTCTCGAAGAATACTGTACGAAGACAGTTTTTATATGCTGCGTGTTTGACATATGTACAGTGGAAGCACCATGGCCATTTACTGTTTTTTTTACAGGCTGTTTACAATGAGCAGACGGGAAGGCCAGTTAGACGGTCTCCAGTTAACACAGGGTTTCCATGACAGGGCATAGCGTCTGAGCCGGCACATGAAATAAGACGGTGCCTGTTTATGTAGATGTAAACATTTGAAAATACTTCTACGTACCGATGTTGCGGCTATACCCAAACGGTGCTTGCTTCGTTCCCCTTCTGCGTGCCTGTCGTGCTCTCAGCTGGTGGCCATGGGTGCTGCCACCGACATATTTGATGCCACGTTCACTCACTGGGAAAGTGACAGTAGGCATGTGCCGCTATTGATCGAACTTATTTGATGCCCACTTGTGTGTCACTTGGAATGTGCCTCTTCAGACTGAAGAAAAACATCTTTTAAATTGATCCGGTACTTGGCGGAATCGAAGCCTCGTTACGAGAGGTCCTGAGGGATAGCTTCTTGGATGGTTCTTCTTGGTTTTCTTGGTTGGCAAGAAAACTCTCGCCAACCATAATCTCTGAGTATATTCCTCTGCGTATGCGGCAAATGAGGGAACAAATATGATTGTTTGCAGGCACCAGCATGCCACGCACCTCGATGCCAGGGCCACGCGCAGCGTACCCACAAAGGAGCGTGGAAGAGCATCCTGGCTGCCGCATGGCGCATTTCTCTGCGTTCGCACGCACCTGCGTGTCGTGCATTTCGGAGACCATGGACAGGCTGTGCGGTATCCCCGTTGGATTACGCCAAGTGCTCTTAGGGAAGCGCCATAAACGAGTACACTCCTAAAACATAACTATTTAGACGTTTGCACTACGTCCTGGCGCTATAGTAATCACATTGAAAACGCATTACCGTCGACATTTGTCATGAAAAGTGTTGTGTAAATTTTTAAAGAAGAAAACATAGTTTCACATTGCCGGAGTTTTTTAGGGGGCTTTACATAATAAATATGCTCCTTAAAGTGTGTTTACCAAGTCGAGAATAGCTTCCGGCGCTCCTACCCAGATATTTTTATCCACAAATGTCTTACGAATCTTCCTCACCATAAAATTCATATTTTATTGCGATAGCTAATATCAGGCGCATCTTTACGCATCTTTACCGTCGCCGTCACCGTGAGTTTGCGAATAAACTCCAAGGGCGATAAAATTGTGGCCGTGCCCCGTATGGTTTATGTGCTAGTGAAAGCGCGCGAGGATGATGCGCGATCGCTGCTCAATCTCGCGCACGCAAGGGAGGTAAGAGGGAAAGAAGCGTGACGGCTTCCGTCGCGCGCAACGCTGCGGGACGTGGGTAGGAGGGGAAGGGGGGCGTTCTACTCCGGGCTCAAGTTAATGTATAGGCTTTCCTTAGGGAGCCAGAGTTGCCCCTAACGTTATGCGGGAAAGGGACACTTCAGATGCTAAGAGCCGTGCTCACGAGGAACTGCCAGTATCACTTTTTTTTTTCTTTCTTTCTATTCTTAATTATGTTGCGAGTAAAACTAGATTGCTCACCTCAGGTTTACGAGCCTGGATTTTACGCTTACGTGCCTTAGTATGTAATCAACACTTCAAATAAAGCGTTTTAGGAATCGACACAGCGGTACTCTAATTTTTATAGCACTTTCGATCGCGATTGAGCAAGATGCGGATGTGACGTCATCCTGATACGCACTGCATGTGCCTTTGCCACAGACACGCGCTGAGATAAGCGCTATGCTTTCGTTTCCAAACGGGGATCCTGGGGGTTGAGCCAATGCCGGGTGTTTGGACCTTTAAGGCCCCTCGGCGGAGGCAACACACCCCTTTGGCCTCGGCTTCACGTAGACGGCACCACCGGGCTGACCCACCCGGGGGAAATCGGTAGTTGCCTTTTGCTGTCTCGCTCTCCCTCCAACCTTCGTCTTTCTCTCTCACTTTTTATCTCTCCTGTCTTCTCTTCACTCCGTCTTCCAATCTTCCAGACAGCAAGAGTTAACCTGATGTAGTTTATCCAACCTTGGGTCAATTATGTTAGGTTATAGTAGCTATGTACAGTTGGCGTCATCGTTGCCTTCGGGTTTCGTAGTGTCCCCTTCTTGGGCTAGGTGGTGGGCGGTTGGCATAGCTACCAAAATAATAGTTCCCTTTACGCTTTCTCGTCATTCCCTCGACTCCCTGATCGCCCTCAGAAACGAGGGCGCACCGAAGATTTCTTTCAATTCTTTGGTAACATAGTGCAACATTTCACCCAATTCCATGTCATCCATTCTGATAACTCTGAAAAGACGATGAGAATGATCTCACCCTTCCTCGTGTCAAAGTGTCTAACCGAAGCTCTTGGAGCGGGCTACAAAGCATCAAAAATGGCAAGCGGCGACCTCCTTTTGGAACTCCACGATAAGAAACACCACGAAAAGCTTCCAAACCTAGCGTCATTCGGGGAAATCCCGGTGACAATATCCCCGCATCAAACTACGAACACCAGTCGTGGTGTTCTCTCCGACGATGACCTGATGCAGCTGACAGAAGCTGAACTGTTGGAAGGCTGGAGCGAGCAAAACGTGATCAAAGTTAAACGAATTATGCTAAGGCGGGACGGCAAGGAGATGAAAACCAAGCGTCTAGTACCTACTTTTCGCTCAAATATCCTGCCCGAGACAATCGAGGCAGGCTATGGAAAGCTACGGGTCAGACCCTATGTTCAAAATCCTCTTCGTTGCTTCAAGTACTAGCCTTTCGGCCACAGTTCTTAGAACTGCCGAGACCGACAGACACGTTCTAAATGTAGTTCCGGTGACCATGCCTCTGAAACGTGCGAAAACACCCCACACTGTGTCAACTGTGACGGCGAGCATGCCGCATATTCCCGGTCATGCCCGTCTTGGAAGAGAGAAAAAGAGTACTCACAATCAAAGTAAAGGAAAATATAACGTTCAAAGAGGCTTGCAGGCGAGTGTCATACCTGCTTAAAGTCAGCTTTGCCGACGTGGCGTGTCAGGGGGCAGCGCCACAGCACCACCCGGCGGCAGTCCGGCCCACACAGAGTGAGCCGGCGGTGACGCCATCCGCCCCCTCGGCGGCTGCGGCTAACGCTGCTCCACTGCATCAGAAGAAGGGGCCATCGACCTCCGAGCTGGTGGCCTCAAGGGCCTCGTTCCTTGAGACGAGTCCTTCACATCAAACCAACCGCCCCCAAGAGTGCGTTTCCAGCGCCTCGCAAGAGCCGATCGACATCAGCCAGATGGCGCTGTGAGCTCCTAATGAGTGGCAAGATTGTCGCGATCACTCCAAAAAAGAAAGATCACACAACACTGGGCCGGACAAGGGCTCTGTGAGCTAACTCGTCTCTTTTAAACACACAGCACAAAAAACACTTTCAACATGAATACAGAAATAATACAGTGGAACATCGGAGGACTCCTCCGCAACCTCGATGACGTCAAAGAAATCCTACAAAGGTTTAATCCTAAGTTGCTGTGTGTTCAGGAGACACACCTTAAATCTACACAGTGCAACTTTCTCCGCCAATCCGTCATTTTTTCGCAAAGACTGCGATGAGACTTTCGTGTCATCCGGCAGTGTTGGATGACACAGAGGTGTTGCCTGTCGAGAACTGAAACTCCATACGTCCCTAGAGGCAGTTGCTGGCCGCGCGGTGTTGTTCAATAAACTAGTTACTATTAGCTCTGTATACATTCCTCCGAATTATCAACTCCAGAAAAACGAATTTAAAAACTACATTGATGAACTTCCGGAGCTATACATATTTGTCGGGGATTTAAACGCGCACAACGCTTTGTGCGGAGAAAGCCGTTGTGACGGAAGAGGGCGTTTAATAGAAAATTTTCTTTTTTCCTCAGATGCATATCTACTCAATAAGAAGGAGCCAACGTGTTATAGCGTTGCGCACAAAACCTACTCCTCATTAGACTTGAGCATAGTGTCCAGTACACTAATGCCTTACCTTGATTGGAACGTTATTTAGAATTCCTACGGAAGTGGCCACTTCCCAATAGTCATAAATGTAACAAAACAGGCTGAATGCTCTCCACATGTTCCCCGATAGAAGGTTGAATGGGCAAACTGGGTTCTCTTTAGAGAAATAACATATTTAGCTCAGGATGCTGTGGCTTACTTGACAAGTTTCATAATTGAGACGGCCACAAAATCCATCCAACAAACTAATGGGCTAGCCAGAAAGCGTCGCATCCCATGGTGGAACGACGATTGTAGAAAGGCGCGGAAACAACAAAACAAGGCTTGGGGATTGCTTCGCGACTCTCCAATTGGCGAAAACCTCATCAATTTCAAACGGGCAAAATCCCAAGGCGGAAGAAGACGTCGATGTGCTGAGAGAGATAGTTGGGAGCAGTATCTTTGTAGTATAAATTCATATACGGACGAGAGAAAAGTGTGGAACAGAGTTAACAAATTAACACGACGTCACACAAAATCACTCCCCTTTGTAGACACAAAAGGTCGTATGTCGTAAGGTCGTAATTTTTATAGCACTTTCGATCGCGAATGAGCAAGATGCGGATATAATTTTTTCGGTTGCGATTTCCTCCTTTGCACTAAATGTGGCGTCATCCTGATACGCACTGTATGTGCCTTTGCCACAGACACGCGCTGAGATAAGCACTATGCTTTCGTTTCCCTTACCCAGTTCTCGCACAAGTCGTGTGACCACTCTGGCTGTATATATTTTATAACGGAGCATTAAAGCGGAGCATTCTTCGTCTTGATATTGTCACGTAGTAGTGACGCTGAAGAAAACCATCGTAAAACTGTGTACGACGAAACTGGTTGTTTATTGGGCGAACCTGTGCCCACAAAAGCAAGGTACACTCAAAGCGGCGAACACAGTCGGCGATCGTCGAAAATCTGATCAGCGGCGCAACGCGTCGGCTTTTATACCTGAGTCATCGAAGGTTCCAGATTAATCCCTGATGCCCGCGTGTCTTCCAGAAAGTTCTAGACAATTCGCGTCGCTCATACAATCAGATTACATGAGCGTTGGTGACCACAGACGAAGGATAGAAGCATCGATAACGATCGAGAAGCTTCCGATGCAGGCGCGTCCTGCGCCGAGCGATAACGTTTAACACTTGTTAGCCGGTGGAAAGCGGTCACCAGTGAAAGATAAACATGTATACGTGTCAATATCCTCCCTTTAAAAAGCATCGTCCCGATGCTACAAACACGAAAGCGAAAACAAAACCACGCGTAATAATACAAAAAACAATAACAAAGTAACTAAGTACCTAACGTCGTCAGCGGGCGTAGAAATGCTTAAGACGCACCACATGGATGACTTCGGGTCGTGCCCGGCGCCGCTGTGATCGCGAAATGCCGTCTGGCACGACCTCATAGTCCAGTGCGCCAATACGTCGAATTATCTTATATGGTCCGAAATAGCGACGCAACAGTTTCTCGCTAAGTCCTCGTCGGCGTATCGAAGTCCAGACCCAAACACGGTCGCCGGGCTGGTACTCGACGTAGCGTCGTCGTAGATTGTAGTGTCGGCTGTCGGTCCTCTGCTGGTTCTTGATGCGCAGGCGGGCGAGCTGTCGACCCTCTTCGGCACGCTGCAAATAAGTGGCAACGTCGAGATTTTCTTCGTCAGCGACGTCCGGTAGCATGGCGTCAAGCGTCGTTGCCGCGTTCCTTCCGTAGACCAGGTTGAATGGCGCCATGTGCGTCGTTTCTAGCACGGCAGTGTTGTATGCGAAGGTCACGTACGGAAGGATGGCATACCACGTCTTGTGTTCGACGTCGACGTACATTGCCAGCATGTCGGCGATGGTCTTATTTAGGCGCTCGGTGAGGCCATTCGTCTGCGGGTGGTAGGCGGTGGTGCGGCGATGGCTTGTTTGACTGTATCGCAGGATGGCTTGAGTTAGTTCTGCCGTAAAGGCCGTGCCTCTGCCAGTGATGAGGACTTCTGGGGCACCGTGACGCAGAAGGATGTTCTCAACGAAGAATCGGGCTACCTCGGCGGCACTACCTTTGGGCAAGGCTTTTGTTTCGGCGTAGCGGGTGAGGAAGTCCGTAGCGACGACGATCCATTTATTCCCGGACGTCGACGTCGGAAAAGGCTCCAGTAAGTCAATCCCGATCTGCTGGAACAGTCGGCGAGGTGGCTCGATTGGCTGTAGAATTCCGGCTGGCCTTGTCGGCGGTGTTTTGCGTCGCTGACAGTCTCGGCATGTCCTTACGTAATGGGCGACGTCGGCAGAGAGGCGAGGCCAGTAGTATTTTTCTTGTATCCTCGCGAGAGTGCGGGAAAAACCGAGATGTCCAGCCGTTGGGTCGTCATGGAGAGCTTGCAGACCCTCTGGACGCAATGCTGAGGGTACCACGAGGAGGTAGTTGGCTCGGAGAGGCGAGAAGTTCTTCTTTAGGACAATGTCGTTTTGCAAGAAGAACGACGCCAATCCTCGCCTGAACACCTTCGGCACAATGACGGTCTTGCCTTCCAGGTAGTCTACAAAGCTCCTTAGTTCCGGGTCGGCTCGCTGTTGTTCGGCGAATTCGTCGGCACTGATGGGTCCCAAGAAAGTGTCGTCATCCTGGTCGTCTTGTGGCGGCGGTTCGACGGGGGCGCGAGACAAACAATCGGCGTCAGCGTGCATTCGCCCGGATTTGTAAACGACGGTGATGTCGAATGCTTGAAGTCTCAGGCTCCATTGTGCGAGGCGACCTGAAGGATCCTTCAAGTTAGCTAGCCAACACAAGGCGTGGTGGTCGCTCACAACTTTAAAGGGCCTGCCATAGAGGTAGGGGCGAAACTTTGATGTAGCCCAGATGATGGCGAGGCACTCCTTTTGTGTTGTGGAATAATTTCCTTCCGCCTTCGATAGCGACCGGCTAGCGTAACTTACAACCCCTTCTAGTCCGTCAGTACTCTGCACAAGCACGGCGCCGAGTCCTACGCTGCTTGCGTCGGTGTGGACTTCGGTATCGGCATTTTCGTCGAAATGCGCAAGTATTGGCGGCGATTGCAGGCGTCGCTTCAGTTCTTCAAATGCTTCGACTTGCGGCGTCTCCCACTTGAACTCGACGTCGGCCTTCGTGAGGTAGGTCAGTGGCTCAGCAATCCGTGAAAAATTCTTGACGAAGCGCCTGTAATAGGCGCACAGTCCAAGAAATCTACGCACTGCCTTCTTGTCAGTGGGTGGAGGAAAGTTGGAGATGGCCGCAGTTTTCTGAGGGTCGGGGCGCACTCCAGACGTGTTGATGACGTGGCCCAAAAAAAAGCTCCTCATATGCGAAACGGCACTTTTCTGGCTTCAACGTGAGTCCGGAGGTCTTGATTGCTTGAAGAACTGTTTCAAGGCGTCGGAGGTGTTCCTCGAAGCTTGAGGCAAACACAACGACGTCGTCCAAATAGACGAGGCAACTCTGCCACTTCAAGCCTGCCAGTACTGTGTCCATGACACGTTGGAAAGTGGCAGGCGCCGAGCAAAGACCAAACGGCATGACCTTGAACTTGAATAGTCCGTCTGGTGTTATAAAGGCAGTCTTCTCCCGGTCCCTCTCGTCGACTTCGATTTGCCAGTAGCCGGTTTTGAGGTCCATCGACGAAAAATACTTTGCGTTGTAGAGTCGATCCAAGGCGTAGTCAATCCGTGGGAGGGGGTATACGTCCTTCTTCGTGATTTTGTTGAGGCGACGATAATCGACGCAGAAACGTAGGGTTCCATCCTTCTTCACTAACACCACCGGCGACGCCCACGGACTCTTGGACGGCTGGATGATGTCGTCGCGTAGCATTTCGTCGACTTGTTGCCTTATGGCCTCACGTTCGCGCGCCGAAACTCGGTACGGGCTCTGACGGAGTGGTCGGACATTTTCGTCGGTTATGATGCGGTGCTTGGCGACAGGGGTTTGTCGAACTTTGGACGACGACGAGAAGCAGTCCTCGTATTGCAGGTGAAGAGCCTTTAGTTGTTCTTTCTTATGCCTGGGAAGGTTCTGATTGACGTCGAAAGTTGGTTCAGGTACTATAGTCGTCGTTGCAGGTGCACTGGAATCCGTGAAGGCGAAATCACTGCTGCCTTGTACTATTTCGTCGATGTAGGTGACCGTGGTGCCTTTGTTAATGTGCTTGTATTCGGGGCTGAAGTTCGTGAGCATCACCCTTGCTTTCCCTGCACGTAGCTCAGCTATGCCTCTAGCGACGGAAATTTCACGGTCGAGCAGTAAGTGATGATCGCCCTCGATGACGCCCTCCATGTCTACAGGCACTTCGGTACCGACGGAAATCATTACGCTGGAGCGAGGCGGAACGGTGACTTGTTCTTCAAGCACATTCAAGGCATGGTAACTTATGCTTGTATCCGGTGGTATCGCGTTGTGCGTTGAAAGCGTTATCGACTTGGACCTTAAGTTGATGACTGCACCGTGTTGATTTTGAAAGTCCATGCCTAGGATGACATCCCTGGAGCAGTGCTGCAGGATTACGAAGCTCGCCGGGTAAGTGCGGTTGTTTACCGTGACTCGCGCTGTGCAGATTCCAGTCGGCGTTATTAGGTGGCCTCCCGCTGTCCGGATATCGGGTCCTTGCCAGGCTGTTTTCACCTTCTTCAACTTGGCGGCGAACGGGCCACTGAAGACGGAATAGTCGGCTCCAGTGACGACGAGAGCGGTGACGTTATGGCCATCGATGAGCACGTCTAGATCGGTAGACCGGCGTCTGGCATTGCGGTTAATTCGTGGGGTCGGATCACGGCTGCGTCGGCTGCTGCTGCTACGTCGCGTCGGAAGGTCTTCTATCGGCGGCGAAGTGCTGTCAAGGCTGTGGCTAGGCGGCGTGCTGATATCTCGTCGTGATGAATCACGAATCGTCGTCGTCGGCGGCGTCGGAGGGTCTTCGGCATTGCGTCGTACAGCAACCGCACCTCCATCGGTTGCTGCCTTTAGTTTCCCGTGTAAGGGCTGGGAGATCGGCCCCGGGTGGGACCGTTGTGCTGACGGCGATGCGGCGAGTTGTAGCGGCCTGGTGACGGCGAGCGTGAGGATCGTCGTGGTTGCCACTGGGCTCCGGCAAGGTAGTCGCCGATGTCGCGCGGTCGTTCACCTCGATCGGGACGCGGCGCGTTGACGGGGAACCCTCGTAGGCCCATCTCGCGGTATGGGCATCGGCGGTAGACATGGCCTGCTTCCCCGCAGTGATAGCAGAGCGGGCGGTGGTCGGGGGCGCGCCAAATGTCCGTCTTGCTCAGGTAGCTGTGCTGGGCGACGGGTGGGCGTGCGGACGACGGAACTGCGGCGTTGCGGGGCCCTGGCACGAGCGCGGAGGGGGGCCTTGACGACGGGCGACGGCGGCATAGGTCAGCGCTTCCGGCTGGGGTTGCGGCGATTGTGGCTGCACATCGGGAACTCCAAGTGAGCGCTGAACTTCGTCTTTGACGACGTCGGCGATAGATGCCACCTGAGGCTGCGACCTGGGAAAGAGCTTATGCAGCTCCTCGCGAACGACCGCTCTGATGGTCTCGCGCAGGTCGCCGGCGCCTAGCGCTTGAGCTTCGGCGTAGTTGGTCAGGGCACGGCGGTTGTATTGCCTGACGCGCATTTCAAGCGTCTTCTCGATCGTTGTAGCCTCGGAGAGAAATTCGGCGACAGTCTTGGGCGGGTTGCGCATCAATCCGGCGAATAGTTGGTCTTTGACACCCCGCATCAAGAACCGAACTTTCTTTTCTTCAGAAATATAGGGGTCGGCGTGGCGGAAGAGGCGAGTAATCTCCTCCGTGAAGATGGCGATGTTCTCGTTCGGCAATTGCACTCTGGTTTCTAAGAGAACCTCTGCCCTTTCCTTTAGTACGACACTCGTGAAGATCCTCACGAAGGTTTCACGAAAAAGGTCCCACGTAACCAGGGTGGTCTCTCTGTTCTCAAACCAGGTCCGAGCAGCGTCATCCAACGAAAAAATAGACATGGCGCAGCTTGTCGTCGTCACTCCATTTGTTGAACGTCGCGGTCCGCTCGTATGTCTCCAGCCAGGTTTCAGGGTCTTCAGCCGATGATCCACAGAAGGTCGGTGGCTCCCGAGGTTGTTGCAGCAGGATGGGGGACGCTGGGGCTGCCATTGGGGTCGTTGACTTGGCCTTGATCGCTGTGGTCTTCTCGGGAAGAAGTCCGTACTCCGGCAGAAGTCCTTGCTGCCTACGGCTAGCTCGCTGGTCCTTGGTGACGTTGGCGTTGTCCTCCGGTTTCGGGCTTGGATCGCGGCTTTGCGGGGGCGTTCGCTGCATGAACGCACTAGCACCTCCACCAGATCTCACGTAGTAGTGACGCTGAAGAAAACAGTCGTAAAACTGTGTACGACGCACGGTGTAAGATATATACTCTTTAGGTGGGGACACTTCTCGGCTTGCTTGCTAGACGCGATCGACCAGATAAAGTAGCAAGGGCGTGCGTCTATCGGGGCGGTGACGGCAGCGGATACCTATCGGCGGAACGACGCAACTTCAGTTAGAACGCAGGCGAGAGCGTGCGCCGACAAGGAACGCGCGCATGCCCTCTCCCCGGTGACCTACTTTCGTGCGTCACTCAATCATTTTGGATTTCCCGCGAACCGCCGGTTGCTATAACAATGGGAGAATAAACCAATAAAAAGCTTTCTGTGTTGAAGTTGCGTCGTACTGCCGATAGGTATCCGCTGCCGTCACCGGGCAGATCGGCGCGCGCCTTTGCTACTTTATCTGGTCTATCGAGTCTGGCGAGTGTCCTCACCTAAAGAGTATATCTTACACCGTGGTAAGACGAAACTGGTTGTTTATTGGGCGAACCTGTGCCCACAAAAGCAAGGTACACTCAAAGCACAGCGATAGCGGCGAACACAGTCGGCGATCGTCGAAAATCTGAGCAGCGGCGCAACGTGTCGGCTTTTATACCTGAGTCATCGAAGGTTCTAGATTAATCCCTGATGCCCGCGTGTCTTCCAGAAAGTTCTAGACAATTCGCGTCGCTCATACAATCAGATTACATGAGCGTCGGTGACCACAGACGAAGGATAGAAGCATCGATAACGTTCGAGAAGCTTCCGATGCAGGCGCATCCTGCGCCGAGCGATAACGTTTAACACTTGTTAGCCGGTGGAAAGCGGTCACCGGTGAAAGATAAACATGTATACGTGTCAATATGACAAGCGTCTGTCTGTCTGTCTGACACTAAATGCGGAAGGGAGTCAATCGCAGTCACGAATTTTCAGGCGTATCGATCTCGATGGCAATCCAAAGTGGAGGTGCGACAACCGTATTAGGAATGCATGCATGCGCTCATGGCACGCGACAGCTGAAAATGTGAATGCGCGATTCAACAGCGCTGTGGTGTCCAGCATTCATTATGTTCAAGGTATGAAAGCTGAATTCAGGTGAATGACGCGAGCAATTGCCTGCACTCTTAAATTGTGTGCGTAGCACTGTACCACTATGTTCATTCTAATGATCCCAGTAGAGCTTCCATGCCGCGTTTTACACGTCATAGACAAATTTAGATGTAATATGGGTCGCATACAGCCGACACACGCACCAACCTAAGTTGCATGCATTACGTATTGATTATACATGTAAAGTGCTTGTGGGTAAACTAAATTATACAACTTCTGCAGTGCGGTGGTTCGATAAAAAAACAAACCACGCTTTTATTTCTTGTTTATTGAACCCGCTACACTCTTTATATCGTTTCTTTATGAGCATGTGAATAGCAGATTTACTGAAGTGATGTCATAGCCATGTGCTAAGGTTAAGTTGAATGTCAAAGTTCAGGTTGTTTCTAATAATTTTGTACACATGCTGAGATTCCAGCTAATAACGAAAATTAGAATGGCTACGAATTTTTTAAAACCTAAACCACTATTGCAAACTGCCAACGAGCGAGGCAATCAGGTGCATTTTATTGCAATTTCTCGTTGGCAACACAGCGGAATCAACTAAACACAAACAAACGCACACTAATGAATCGCAACGCTCTAGCCAACCGAAATTTGACAAGCAATGAAGCGACAACCATCCATGTCACGAGAAGTTGACGAAACCGGCACAACGACAACACTTGATTACACAACGTCTCTAACTGTTACCGTCACCCTGTAATTATTTTATTAAACTTCCAGTCTGCGCTCGTAAACAAAGCAAATTTCGCACTCACCCGAACGTGAAAATCGCTGGTAAATGGTACAAGCACGAAAACAAACAGTTGTCCTACCCACGCGCACAGACTTAACCTTGATACAGGCGGTAATATCTATAATAATACAAGAATTAAGTTCATAATGAGCGAAGGTCAGTTACCACGCATATTCTAGGTCTTTTTGGAGTCGACCTGTCACGGCCTATACGCAGCAGCCACTGGAGTCTGGGGTGTATGGCAGATTTCGCTCGTGGCACCGCTAAAAGCGCCTCACCATTTTCGGTAAGCTAGCGACAGTTCAGCACGCAACATCCAGGCATACTGAAAGAGCTGTCGGTGCGTCGTGTGGCATTGGTTCTACTATTCAACTGTAAAATACACTTGCAATCGCAGGTCTCTGGACCAGCAGCATCGAAGAAGCAGCAGCCAGAGTAATAACAGTGACGATGTCAATGGCGCTTGGCCTACTGGAACCCGCGGACGGTTGGCGCCTCCTCCGAAGTGCTGGCTTCTCCGCAGCGCAGCGGAAGCACTTTTCGCCACGTGATGGCTCCAGTGATTACAGTGAATAGTGGTGCTGTAATCACTGGAGGTGGAGCGAGCGGTGCGTGGAAAAACAGTGGCGCAACTCTGGCTCCCTAAGGGGAGCCTATGCATTAACTACGGCGGGCGGCCTCGGTGGGTGCGCGCGCCCGCCCGGGCCCCAAGGCTTCAGGGGGGGGGGGGGGGGGGTAGGGAGAGGGGGGGGGGGGGCATTTTACTTCGCAGTCGAAGTTTCTACGTGACAGTAGAGTTTGCGTGGCTTACTTCGCATTGATGCGCTACGCACCAGGAATGTCAATTCGCTTGCTGCTGCCGCCGCGCTAACTCACTCCAGCATTTCGACAGCGAGTTCCTGCGGTCATCGAATCGGATGTGTTCATGTTTGCTTGTGCGCAGGTAACACCATGCTTTTTGATTTATTTGTATGCCTATGTTAACAAGTTTATACGGCCACTAAATTACTATCCTTACTTTGTATAGCTATGCGCTAATTTTGCTATCACAAGCGATGCTTCTCCTTTCGGATGAAACTGTGACCTTTTATTGCCCCACATGGAATGCAAGGCCGCTGTTAATACCTCTAGGACTGATTAGTATATTTCAAATGCTTGCTGTAAACAAAAGAAAGACGGAAATCTTAGTACTGTTATTACCATCGATGTTCGGTTGGAAGATGTTAGTGCTTTCTGAGATATTTTATTCTTTTTTGTATTCCAGGCTTTTGAAAGTGCAGACATGGCCTCAAAAACGGTAACGTAAAATGATAAAATAATCTCAACTAATATCAAGGGACTGACTTGTACGTCAATACTACAGCATTTCTATCCCACCATTTGTAGTTAAAATTTGAATATCGTAAAGTTCATATTACCAACGTAGCAGTCCTGCTGCGACTGAATCGCTGGAGTTGATTGGCTGTTTTGTTTTCTCATTCGCTCTTACATGGCAATAAAAGGCCACAATTATGCGCCGATTCTATTAAGATCTTTGTAAACATTGAGGTGAAAGGTTGCTTCTCTTTTAATTACTGTATATATTCAAGACTACTTGAACGCACAATTAAAGATAAATGAGCGACTTATTTCATTGATCAGTTTTAAGCACATATGTTGAAAGGCACGCGCAGTTGAAAAATCCAACAGAGCGGTTTGGTGCGTTCTGGCATTTTCTACTTTTTTTATTTCTGTATTTGATACTGACAGCCTGTTTACGGGCCCGAGGCAGGAGTGGGATGTACATAAAAGGTTTAACAACCTAATAACAGGTAAAACACAAGAAAGAACCTCAAAGAATGGAAAGAAAGAAAGAAAGAAAGAAAGAAAGATATCAAGGAATTCTGCAATACATCACATGTTTACACAATGGCTTATACTAGAGCACTGCACGGGCTCGGGCTTACCCGAAAGCCCGGGCCCGGCCCGGCCCGTGGGCCGGGCCGGGCCGGGTAGACGAGTTTTTTCACGGGCTCGGGTCGGGCTCGGGCAGGGCGTGTGCTTTTTGACCCGGGCCCAGGCCGGGCTCGGATTTTTTGACGCGGGCCCGGGCCGGGCTCGGGCTTTCTGTGAGTTGTTCTCGGGCTTCTAAACTCTGAAAAACATGTATTTTTCGGTCTCGGGCCGGGTTCGCACCGGTTTCTAGTCGGGCTCGGGCCGGGCTCGGGCTTAAGGTAAAGGGGTGGCGGGCCGGGCCGGGCGGGTAACGAAGATTATTTCCGGGCCCGGGCCGGGCCCGGGTCTCGCCATAAAAGTTTTGATCGGGCTCGGGCGGGCCGCCCAATGTAAAAACGGGCCCGGGCCGGGCCCGGGCCTCAAAAATCGGCCCGAGCAGTGCTCTAGCTTATAACACAAAAATAAGGGTGCCCTTAACATGATATGATCTATATCACATGGTATATGGAATAGGACAGTCAGTGATCATGGGAAACGTTTCGCGTCATAGATTAGAGAGAGCGTGCCTAAAAGATGATAAGGTTGACCTTTAAAGAACGTTTTCAGGCAGGGCGTTCCAATCATGAATGGTTCGGGTGAAAAGAACTGCTTAAATAAGGTAGTATGGTTCGGACACTCATCTAACTTGAATGAATGTGATGAACGCGTTAAGTGCCGGCTGCAAGATGTAATATACATTTTTTATCTAGTTTTACATGCTTCCGATGAATTAAATATAACTTTTGGAGCCTCTCTAGATATCGCCTTTCCTCTAGGGTTTCCAAGTTCACCTCCTGTAAAAGAGCGCTAACTGGTGTATGACGGCGGTAGGAATTAAAAACAAACCTGACTGATTTCCGCTGTATATTTCAATAATATTTATGCTAGCTTGGGTGTAAGGGTGCCAGACAGGAGTAGCGTATTTTCGCAAGGGTCTGATGAAAGTCTTGCGTGCTATTATTTTATGTTACTTGTAGATTTAGACAAGACCCTCCACAGGTATCCGAGCTTCTTCATGGCTTTTTTTTTAATGTGAGCTGCATTCATATTCATATTAGGCAAGGTATTCATATTCTGTAACAGAGGATAAGTTATGGTCAATAATGCTGTATACAAAAGGTAACACCTTCTGTTTGGGTGTAATGATCATTCATACTGTTTTTCTAACGTTATTGCTGATTTGTCACGCCAAGCACCATGTCGATATTGCTCATAAGGATGAATTTAGGATCGTCTGATCTGCATCGCTGTGAATAATATCAATAAAGTACGTAGTCATCTGCAAACAGCCGAATTTTACCTGGTACATTATTCACTATACCAATGATACAAACTAGAAAGAACAAGGTGCGAAAGACTGATCCCTGTGGGATTCCAGATTGCACATCGGATAATTATGACTTCGCAGCATCAACAATGACTGTCTGTCACCTGCCCAGAAGATACGCCTCAATCCATTGAAGTAGTTGGTCGTTTTTGAGAATAGGATTTCACTTTGATAACAACTTTTCATGGGACACACAGTCGAAGGCTTTCTCAAAATCTAAGAATAGTATGTCAATTTGGCCTTGGCCGTCTAGGGCTGCCGCAGTTTCATGCACTGTTTCTAATAGTTGTGTTACCGTGCATTTACCACGACGGAAGCCATGTCGTCGCGCGTCGCAGAGGCGAATTCTTTGAATGAAGACTGAGATGCGCTTAAATATTATGTGTTCTATCGGTTTGTTGAAGTACAAAGTAGGGAGATAGGATGCTAACAGGAGAGCAGTGAACGGGCGCCTGATTCAGGGGTGGGAATTATCTTTGTGTGTTTCCCATCACGTGGAATTTCTGCACATAAAAGTGATTTATTAAAAATACCGCAAAGATATTTGGCGCACCATTCGGCGTTACTCACCAATAAAGCACTAGGTATTACGTCGATGCCTGGCGAATTCTTTATATCAAGATCAAGAAGCACGGACAATACGCCTGCTTCGTTTACGTAGAGATCACCGATGAGTAGAGTATCATTTAAAACAGCTATACGCGGTATCATTCCATCATTGTTCATGAACACAGAGCAGAAATACTTAAGTGCATTTGCAATTTTCAGTTTATCTGTCAGTACGAAACCATCCACACAAATATCGGACACGTGGGTTTTCTTCAGCCATAAGTACCGCCAGAACTTATCCGGGGATGACAGAAGAAAGTTTTTAAAGCAACGTTTTTAGAATAGATTCTAGCTTTCGAAGTACCAGTTTTAAGCTGTAGACGCAGGTTAGTTAGCTTTTCGACGTTAGCCTTTTAGGGTCGTGCTATATGTTGCGTTATCACTTGCTTTAGTTTTCGCCCAAGTCGTACGAGGTGTCTTGTCATCCACGGATTCGTTTCATATACAACTTTCCGCTTTTTAGGCACAGAAGTGTCGATACAGTTGTGAACAAGTTTTGTAAAGCAACACCATAAACTGTCAACAGACACAACGTGGGATTCTGGAAGAGAAGCAACTTCAGAAAATTTATTGTCTAAGGCATCAAGTAGGTCGACATCGCTAGCGCGCGAGGACTCAGGAATCGAGTACTGGTTTTTACAGGGTATTAATCAGAAATTTTCCTCTAGTGTAAGGAACATCATTCTATGCTCCGAAATTCCTTGGAATATGTTGACTCTCGGATTAAGATTGAAGAAAAATCGCAGCATATCCACGATGTGAATAATGATGATGGGGCGAAGCTCCGGAGGCATCATCGGTAAACCGTGAATACTCCGAGTAATTTGCCCAGTATATTATCAAGTAAACACGTGAGAAGCAGTGTGTGTATATATACAATACGTTTTATTTTCTTAGACGCTTCTTCTTAGGTGCTTGGTTTGCGGAGTCCCTTCATTACCACAGCTTTGTGATCCGTGAAATGAAGGGATAACGGTTGGATAACGCCGCTGCTTCGCGTTCGCGAACGCCTGAGTCATCGCGCCGCAGCCGTGCCGCTTCTGCCTCTCGTTCTCGCACTACGGGGTCTTCGCGCCGCCGCCGCGCTGCCTGTCGTGAAGCCGTGGCCTCACGGGCTCTCACCGCGGGATTCTGCCTGCGAGCGCGCGCCGCCGCCGCCTTCCGTGCTCTCGGCTCCGCAGCCTTGTCTTCCATCCGGCGACTCCGAGCGAAAGAGAACGCGCGCCAAGAGCGAGTGATGATGATGATGATGATTTATTGGCATCCCCTTTGAAACGGGGCGGCGACAAATAGTCACCTAGCCTGCTTGAGTTAATCAGGTATACTATACATGTTCTTTATCTTGCATTTTTGTATACCTATCATTATTTTTATTTTTCAAAAATTTACCTTGTACCGCTGCCTATGATTTTAAGCATGGAGGTAAAAAATTTTTTCCTTCCTCCATGATTTTAAGAGATCAGGTCGCATCCATCTTTTCCCTACTTTTTTTCCACCAGTACTCTAATCGTCTCTTGCTTATATCTACGGCTGATCTGTTTATGTTTCCTTCCACTTTAAACCCAAGCGCTTCTGGGAGTTGCACGTTACCTACGGTTCTCGCTGGGTGGATCCCGTCGCATTCCATTAGAATGTGCTGAGTGGTCTCTGGATCTTTACTGCAGCATACACATGTCTCATCTAATTCCGAGCCCCTTTTATTATAACACCCCTAGCGGTAACCCGTCGCACTACATTGTAGGTTTTCTCATCAACTATACGAAAAACTAGCGCCGTCTAGTGACATTATATACACTTATATGTAGAAAGATCGACACTTACGCCATCTTGTGAACACTTCATAAAACTGCAGGTGGCTACATACTACATCGGAGGAAGGACAGACCCACGCCCTAAGGAGCTTCGCCCCTAAAAAATAAATGTAATGACGGGTGTTCCTGCCGAATATAGTACTGCTATATATAGCTTGGCTTCAAATCCCCCCCCCCTCCCCACTACCTGATCGCTCCCTGAAGTGGGGGCGCACCGATGAAAGTTTCAACATATTTATGAAACCTAAACAAACCTTTCCCAGGTGCCACGTGTTACATAGTCAACATGAAACTAAGATATCACCATTTGTTGCAAAAAGTCTGACAGAGGCAATCGGCTCGGGTTACAAAGTGACTAAAATAGGAAGCGGCGACCTTCTTCTGCAAGTACGTGACAAGCTTCAATACAACAAGCTGACAAAACTTATTGCGTTTGGTGGTATCCCTTTCTCTGTGGGCACGCCCCCACAGATCAATGACACTGTGCGCGATGTCATTTCCGATGACGACCTCCTTGAACTAAGTGAAAGCGAGCTGTTTGATGGATGACAAGACCCGAACGTGGTAAAAGTGCAACGAATAAGGTTAAGGCGCGACGACGAGGAAATTCCCACAAAGCATGTAATAATTACATTTAGAACAAGTGACCTCCCTGATTCAATAGAGACCGGATATTGTAAACTTCGCGTACGACCGTAGATTCCCAATCCGCCTCTATGCTTCAAGTGTCAGAGCTTTGGGCATGGATCTCAGAGCTGCCGAGGGCACGCTGCTTGTGCAAAATGTGCATCCAAAGAACACACCTCAGACACCTGTACTTCTGCAACCCACTGTATAAACTGTGACCGACACCATCCCGCCTATTCGCGATCGTGCCCGTCATGGAAAAAAGAAAAAGGAATAATTCAACTCAAGCTCAAACTAACCATTTCTTTCCCAGAAGCGCGCAAGCGTTTTTCTGCACATAATCAGTCGAATGCGTCCTACAGTGATGTGACGTGCCAGGGGCAGCGCCACATCCTTCGACGGCCGTCCGCGTCACACGGAGTGTGGCGGTGGTTCCGCCATCAGCCGTCCTGGCAGGAGCAGCCCGTACTCCTCCACCCCCTGCCACGAAGGGCCAGCAGACCTCCGGGCCTGCCGGTCCCAGGGCCACTGCTCATGCAGACAGGCCCAAAAAACGCCCAAGTGTGCCCGCTACACGGGCCTCATCCAACACCTCTGAAGAGGCGATGTATGCAAGTAGCACTATTCCGGCGTCTCATACGCCAAAGGAACGCCGCAGCTCCGTGTAGCGCGCCGGGAAAAAGGGAAAAACCCCGTCACCGGACCAGGAAAGACCTCGTGAGCTACCTTACTCCATCGCTCTTAGACACACAGCACAATACACATACAAAATGGATACACAGATACTACACTGGAATGTCAGAGGTCTATTACACAATCTTGATGACATTAAGGAACTCCTAAATAAGTACAATCCAAGGGTGCTGTGTGTCCAAGAAACACACCTTAAATCTTAACACACTAACTTTCTCCGACAGTATGCGATCTATTGCAAAGATCGCAACGATGTCCTCGCCTCTTCGGGTGGTGTGGCCATACTAGTAGATAAAGGTGTCGCCTGCAGGCATCTGAAGCTGCAAACTACCCTTGAGTCAGTTGCAATCAGAGCTGTGCTGTTTAATAAGATAGCAACAATTAGCTCTCTATGCATCCCTCCCAGCTACCAACAATCCAAAACAGAATTCCAAAGCTTTATAACAGAACTTCCCGAACCTTACATCATAGTAGGCAATTTAAATGCACATAACCCACTCTGGGGAGATTCTCGTTGTGACGCAAGAGAGCGCTTAATTGAAAATTTTCTTTTGTCCACAGATGCGTGCTTGCTCAATAAAAAAGAGCCAACATTCTGCAGTATGGCACACAAAACATACTCATACATTGATTTCAGTATCGCATCAGGTACATTTGTGCCATACCTAGAGTGGAACGTTATCAAAATTCCATACGGGAGTGACCATTTCCCAATCATCTTAAGATTAACAAAATGCGATGAGCGTGCTCCACATCTGCCCCGTTGGAAAGTTGATGGTGCCGACTGGAAACGATACAGAGCTGACATGTATGACCTGGGATGACATCTGTATTTTTGCTATCGATGATGCAGTGTCGTATTTACCGACCTTTATAACTGATGCCACGTCACTCTGTATGTCTCAAAGGAACGGATTGCCTTCTAAACGATGTATTCCCTGGTGGAATGAGTAGTGTAAGGAAGCTCGCAAAAATAAACATAAGGCTTGGAGTCACCTTCGCGACTCCCTAACTGCTGTGAACTTCAGCTGCTTGAAGAAAATAAAGTCGGAAGGCAGAAGAACGCGCCGCCATGCTAAAAGGGAAAGCTGGCAGAGATTCATCTCCAGCATTAATTCATATACAGATTAAATAAAAGCCTGGAACAGGGTAAAATAAATAATAGGCCGCGAACTTCATCCCCTACCACTAGTAAATGCACAAGGAGACACACTTATTGACCAAGCTGATTTTCTACGCACACATTTTGAAAAGATTTCCAGTTCATCCCACTACTCAGATACATCTCTGAGATATCAGAAACAAGCGGAGCAGCTGCCTCTGGATGGGAAGGTAAATAGAAATGAACCTTACAACCGTCCAATTATTAAGGGGAAATTTCAGGCAGCACTAAATGGTTCTAACAAGTCCGCTCTGGTCAATGGCAGAATACTGTATGAAATGATCAAACACCTAAATCCCGAAACCCACAAAACACTACTGTCACTCCTTAATTCCGTGCTCTCTGTCGGCTATATTCCGTCCGCCTGGAACGAAGCAATATTCATTCCAATACTAAAAGAAAGCAAGGACCCGACTTTCGTCAACAGTTATAGGCCTATAGCCTAGGCACGTTTACTATGTAAGCTGTTTGAGAAAATGGTTAACCAGCACCTCATGCATTTTCTTGAATGTAACAAAGTGTTAGACCCCCTACAGTGCGGTTTCAGGGAAGGTAGATCCGCATCGAGACGAATATTCGCGATTCTTTGTTCATAAGCATTTTTTGTCAGTATTTATTGATATGGAGAAGGCATATGACACCACGTGGCGTTTCAGAAATCCCCGTGACCTGGCTGGAATGGGAATCCAAGGGAATTTGCTGAATGTCATCCAAAGTTACCTGTCTTACCGTGCGTTCCGTGTTAGAGTTGGTAACGTCCTATCCCGTCTATTTACACAAGAAACGGGCGTACCACTAGGTGGTGTGTTTAGTTGCACTCTATTCGTTGTAAAAAAGAACTCTTTCATACTGTCATAGCACGTACAATGTTTGATTCTGTATATGTGGATGACGTACAAATAGGTTTTAAATCATGTAGTATTTCGATCTGTGAGCGACATGTACAGCTTGGGCTAAACAAATTATCTGCGTGGGCTGAGGAGAATGGATATAAACTAAACCAACAAAAAAGCACACCTGTTTTCTTCTCGACCAAGGGAGGTATGTTACCTGACCCCACTATTTATCTTAATCTACAACAGCTACCTGTGAGCCATGAACATAAATTTTTGGGCCTCATTTTAGACTCTAGATTACCATTTATCCCCCACCTGAAAAATATGAAAGCCAAGTGCCAAAAGACAATGAATCTACTGAAGATCTTGTCCCGGACAACTTGGGGTAGGTGCCTCTTAACCTTGTACAAAAGTCTCATATGGTCGTGCCTTGACTACGCAGCCATAGTCTATAACTCTGCTACGCCTAGTGCTTTGAAGATGCCAGATTCCGTTCACCACTTGGGTATCCGTCTTGCTACAGCTGCCTTCAAGACTAGTCCTGTTGAAAGCCTGTACGTTGAGTCCAACGCGTGGTCTCTAGATCTCCAAACGACATATCTTAGTCTCTCCTACGCCCTGAAAGTTGAATCAGACATCCAGCATCCATGTCATTCTACCATTCGCGGCATGTCCACTGTCTGGCTGTTCCGTAACCGCCCAGCCAATCGGCCCCTTCTGTCTCTCCGGTTTGAAGCACCTTAAGAAAAAAAACAGAGGTCCCTTTTCTAGAGAATGTACTAATGGCCCCTGCTTTGCTTCCACCGCCTTGGGAATGGCAGAACATTCAGTGTGACATGTATTTCATAGAAATATCCAAACAAGCTCCGGAGGCACATCTACATTCCTATTTTCTTGAACTCCAGGAGAAGTACTCCTGCGCAGAATACTATATAGACGTTTCGAAGTCCTCTGCTGTCGTTTCTTACGCAGCTCTCGGAGACTTGTTTTCTACATCTGGGGCACTAAATCCACACACATCTATCTTTACAGCGGAAGCATACGCTATACTCACGGCTATTCAACACATAAGGCTCACGAATGTCGCTAGGGCGATTGTTTTCACAGTCTCATTAGGTGTAGCCAGAGCCCTAAGTAGTCTACGGAAGCACAAGAACTCCGTTTTTAATGAACTGTACAGTTTATTGTGCTCCGCATATATGTGCCACCAAATGATTGTCGTATGCTGGGTACCTGGCCACAAAGGTGTACAAGGCAATGAAGCTGCTGACGAAAATGCTACGTCCGTGACCTTTAGTGATACACAGGCAAATATCCCCATCCCTGTGACAGACCTAAAGTCTTTTCTACGCCGTAAGCTGAGAAAGCATTGACAAGGAGAGTGGGATACCCAGGTACTAAATAGGCTACACATGATAAAACCAAAACTAGGGAACTGAATAACTGGGAAAATGGCACGTTATACAGAAATACTTGTTTGTCGATTAACAATAGGACACACTTACAGCACTCACTCTTACCTCTTGACTGGGAGTGATCCGCCGACTTGTAGTAAGTGCGGCAATATTCTCACAGTTATCCCTGTTCTTATTCATTGCCCTGCAATAGACGCAGAGAGGAACGGTGTTTCCCTTCTGCATATCGCGAAAACTTACCTCTTCACCCATCATATTTTCTTACCTATGAACCGCTTTTTAACCTGAACACAGTCTTGGAATTCTTAAATGAAAAAAATACCATAAAAATCATTTGGCCAGGTAATTTTTGAGCATGTGATTAACAGCCCTGGTATTCAAAGGCTCTTTTCAAGCCCTAGTATCAATGTTACAATTGTTACATGATACGTTTTTAATGAAACCCAATTGCCATAGCCCACATCTCTAACTAGTTAGTGTCATTATTTTACCGCTTACACGTTTTACGCCAAACACAGCGACAGTTTTTAGGCCCTTTTACAGCCATGTCACATATACCTTGAGGAATTAATTGGCCACGCCATCCACAATTCATCGATAGCATCACCATTTCTTATGGCGCCCTTTGGCCATACCTGGCCAAAGGGCGCGCACCATAAAACACCACACATCAGCATCAGGAATAATTGTGATTTCTTGTTCTGCGACGGCCCAGGCTTTTTGCTACATCCTTTTATTTCTGCAGCAAGGTCTCGGACATTTCATTTCATTTCATTTTATTTCCCATCTTACAGTACAAATGGAGGGGTTGTAGAAAAAAGCTTACGGGACATGCTGATTAGAACCGCAGAAGCGAACCCAACTGCAGCCAGCCTCGAAATTTGTAACTGGAAACTGCTTTCCACAGTGTGCTCGCACGACTTCAATAGAAATGCGTGGCTATAGCTCGTTTCAATATTTCCGAGTGAACAGAGTCATAATGAAGCAAGCCCTCACGGGCACGGGGGCTATACATCCAGCAGGAACGCGGAACATTCAGTGAAAGTTTAGTATCTAAAAACTGCAAATGGTCGTCATCAGAGAGCTGATGTTGCGTCATGTTGTGCCTAACCATGCTGTCTAAGCACTGAGAGAACTAAGTTCACATTTTGAGAGATTGTAAGGTGCTAATAACTTCTTTAAAAACTCGAGAAAGTCGTCCACATAGCTTAAACTTCAGAGAAGTGAGTTCGAGTCAAGGCATCTAGCTAGAAACTGGTCTAAACATTAAAGAAATATATTACATAGGAGAGGAGCTACACATGACCCAACACATATGCCCTTACGCTGTCCCAAGAGTTAGACAACAGAAAGAATGGCGTTGTTCAGGCAAAATTCTATAATTGTCACAAAATTGTCAATCGGCAGACCAAAAAAGTTCATTAAATCGGTGCTTCCATTGTCCTAAATGCAATCTCTAACGCAACATATGTGTTCAACGGGGGCACTGAATAGAATATACCCTCGAGATCAATTGAAAACGTACGCTATAACCAAAGGTACTTACGCTACTCAGAAAATCCGTGACTGCTGCCTAATTTTTGTGGCGAAAGGACATCACGGTGAATCTGACCTAAATGCCTCAGGAAGAAGCGAGTAACTTCAAGCTACGAAGTACCATGATTACTCACGATTGACCTAATTGGCCGTTCCGGTCTATGCGTCTTAACAGTTAAAGACACTTCTAACTTAGTAGGGCGAAAGTTTCAAGAGGCTCGTTGTGCAATGTCGGTGAAAAAAGAAAACACGTCTATTCCAGTGGGACAAAATAACCACGTGACATTCTCCGAGCGAACGGTGTGTGAAGAAGGGAATAAGCGGCATGCGCAGACAGAATCAATGTCGCAGTTTCGCCCGAAAGGCGTAGCATCGATTGCGATAGCAAATTAGTAGACAAATAACAAAGTAAGGATAATACTCTTATCAGCCGTATAAACATGTAAACATTCTCTTACTAACTAAACGATTAAGCACGGTGGAACGCGTGCACAGATTAACGTGAACACATCTCACTGTCCAAACGAGGGAGTGAGGAGGGGCGGCAGCAGCAGCGAACAAATTGGCCTACGTGGCGTCTCTCACTGCAACAAGAGCTAAATGTCGAAAGCAACGCCCATACGAAACTAGCGGCACTAGGTGCACTTTGTCCACATCACCGACCGCTTTCAATATGAGTCCCACGCGGGCGCGCACTTTTCACAGTGGCAGATCGCTTTCAAGATACGGCACGCGCGCGGCCACAGCCCGAGAGCCCCCCCCCCCTTTCTCCCTCACCCCCGTGGCTCGTGCGCGACAGAAGAAGCGCGCTTCCGCCCTAGTATGAATGTTACAATTGTTACATTGTACGTTTTTTATGAAACTCAATTGCAATAGCCCCCATCTCTAACTAGTTAGTGTCATTATTTTACCACTTACACGTTTTACGCCAATCACAGCTACAGTTTTAGGCCCTTTCTCACTCACGCGCCCGAGATTCAACCACAATAGGTGACCCGTAAAAGCGCGAGGGATTCTGGGATGCGCTGTCTGCTAGCTGTTTCCGGTTCGAGCCTACGCAGCCGCCGCCACCGCTTCGCCGTTGAAGCTCATCGATGCACTTGCAGTCCGGCTTTGTCACACACAAAGATTAACCGGTTGCCGGCGCTTAAAAAACCCCTTGTTGGCTGTTCAGCCGCTGGCTGCTCATATTCAAGCGTTAAAGGTAAACGAATGTAACTACTGCCCTTGCTGAGTCAGCTGTGCACAAGCATCACAGGCATGGCTGCCACTTCCAAAGTGGAACAAAGCAGAGACCATTAGTGAACAGAAAGAAAATTAACCTGTACAGTGCCACTTGTCAGGCGGCGATGAGCTATGAAAGGGCTGACACGGAATGATTCCACAAGACATTTCTTTCTCTAAGATTAACTCAAACAACCACAACTATTTCAGAACTCGCATGCACAAATTTATGAAACAGTGTTTTGAGGCGCAAATATAAACGAGACACAGCGACATAACCCTCTGTGGTTGCTTAGTGGCTATCGTGTTGGGCTCTTAAGCACGAGGCCGCGGGATCTAATCCCAGCAACGGCGGCCGCATTTCGATGGGGGCGAAATGCGAAAACACCCGCGTACTTAGATTTAATCGCAGGAGAACCCCAGGTGGTCGAAATTATTCCGGAGCCCCCCTCTAAGCATGCCTCATAATCAAATCGTGGTTTTGGCACGTAAAGACGCATAATTTAATTTCATGTAATTTAATAGCGAGATACATAATACTTATAACCAACTAGCCCACATTGGTTCCTTGAAAACCGATAGAGGTCATGCGCAGCCGTAAAATTTCGGCGATACGGCCATTCCCCCATATAGTTGACAAACAAGCGATAAATTCTAACAATGTATCACTTCAAATGAACATCGTGGTTTCTACCGAGAAATGCCGTTGAGAGCGCTCAAGGTTGTCAAACATTTTCAGTACTTCATATTTTAATTACGCTAGCTGCACCATTACCGATGTTATTGGTTGCAGCGACGATCACAGAGCAGCATTTACCAGACCGCTGTAGCCATCGCCTCAGCACCCGATTTTCTAAAGGAATGTTTCTATACGCTAGATAAATTATCAGATAAAGATAAATTTTTCATCTGTCTGACTGATCTGTAGACAGAGCAGTCAGTGACGATGCGTCTAAGCAGCGGCAAATGTCGTAGAGCTAAACCTGACAGAGACAAAAAAAGCAGCCGAAACGAAAACCAAAGTTAGTTTATGAATAAAATCATACCCGTACCGTTCTTGGCTTGTTATCGTCGCGCCCAGAGTGAACTAAAACCTAGAAATGAGCTGCATGAATGGTACGACATTGCTGGTCGACAAAGCGGACGGAAAGCCTCGCACGACTTACAATTGAAACTGCGCAGAAAAACACGTGCACCGGGAAGGCCACCAATGCCGCCACGTCGGGCGCGTCGTCCATCGAACCGCAAGCTGCCAGCAGACGACGCGCCCCACAATTCCTTGCGATTGCTCGTTTTACCGGTCACCCATTGACGGCTGACCCTCGCAAGCTTTCACGCGCATATACAGCGTACGGCGCGTAGGGAAGATGTTAGCGTGTTTGGATTTTATGCGGACCTTCACAGCGATGTCCCCGAACACGTCCACGACCACGGCAAAAATGCGCTTCGAGTGTCCATGTATCGATATCGCAGTAAAACAGGTGTTGCGTGGCTGACGTCACGCGGCGGCCGCAGCGGTTGTGGTGACAGTCGGCTACGAAGCGGGAGAGAAGGCGATGTAGGACGCTCGCCCGGGCCTAGCGGATGCGATGTAGGCCCCGTAAGTACGCTGAGAGGGTGCAACGTAAAGTAGAAGAGAAGCGACACCTCTATACGCGCCACACGTGTACTTCACACTGCGGCTTGTTATATCTTGCAAGAAGTGTGCCCCTCAGATCCTATAACCAAGTGTGTAGCAGGGTTTCGCCTTCACGTGTTACAGGGGTGTAACATGCTGCCGAATCTTTAGTGGCACGAGCACCGAGTGACACTCTTGCTTACTGTGCAGCAACTTCAGGTTAGCGACCGATTTCTGGTTCGTCACAGAGGTGGGACGATATTAAAAATAAATCATAAAAAATAAAAACAGGTGGATATGGATGGTTTATAATAGGTATGACATCAGAACACACGTTTTGTACAGTAAATAACTAATTAAGTGCGAGTGATAATTAGAAACTATTAAGGAAAGTCTAATTGCCATACACTAAAACACACAATCTACTGGTTGCCTGGGTGCCCTACCTCCCACTTCAATTGCTGCATGCTTAGAAGAAGTATTCAAGCTATTAGACTGGGAAGGCTTAGGAGTGAGGATCAACGGCGAATATCTCAGCAACCTTCGGTTTGCAGATGACATTGTCCCATTCAGCAACAACGGAGACGAATTACAACAAATGATTGAGGACCTTAATCGAGAAAGTGTAAGAATTGGGTTGAAGATGAATATGCAGAAGACAAAGATAATGTTCAATAGCCTGGCAAGGGAACAAGAATTCAGGATCGCCAGTCAGCCTCTAGAGTCTGTAAAGGAGTACGTTTATCTAGGTCAATTACTCACAGGGGACCCTGATCACGAGAAAGAAATTTACAGAAGAATAAAATTGGGTTGGAGTGCATACGACAGGCATTACCAAATCCTGACTGGGAGCTTACCACTGTCGTTAAAAAGAAAAGTGTACAATCATTGCATTCTACCGGTGCTAACATATGGGGCAGAAACTTGGAGGTTAACAAAGAAGCTCGAGAACAAGTTAAGGACCGCACAAAAAGCGATGGAACGAAAAATCTTAGAACTAACGTTAAGAGACAGGAAGAGAGCGGTGTGGATCAGAGAACAAACGGGGATAGCCGATATTCTAGTTGACATTAAGCGGAAGAAATGGAGCTGGGCAGGCCATGTAATGCGTAGGATGGATAACCGGTGGACCATTAGGGTTACAGAATGGATACCAAGAGAAGGAAAGCGCAGTCGAGGTCGGCAGAAAACCAGATGGGATGATGAAGTTAGGAAATTTGCAGGCGAAAGTTGGAATACGCTAGCGCAAGACAGGGGTAATTGGAGATCGCAGGGAGAGGCCTTCGTCCTGCAGTGGACATAAAATATAGGCTGATGATGATGATGATGATGATGATGAAAACACGCAATCATACACTTTAGATAGCCACCGCATCCGTACATCTTCCCGTGAAATTTTAGTACCAAAACTGACGTCATCCCACTTAACTACGGGTACCCGCTCACTACTAATTAAAATAAATACAAGGTAATTAGAGCTACACACCACCTGGCACAGAGTGAACGCCAGCCTAACTCAGCGGAGAGGTGACGACACTCCGTCCTCTCTCGCTTTTCTCCCCTCGCGCACATGCTCCATCAGTCGCTCGCGCGCGCCAGCTGCGCGCCGGTGGTCGTTACACAATCTCACGTTCGCGGCGGAGGGGCGCGTTTGGTGCGCTTCGTGCGCCGTCCGCTAGGGGGCTACCCGTCACACCCTCCTCGCCCTCCTTCGCTCCCTCAACCATTCCTCTGCGAGTGGCGGTTTCCCGCCAGTTCCGTTCGCTCCTTCAAAGTAGGAGTCCCGCCCTACGCCCGGATACACCAACGCCGAGGTATGAGTGGCACTAGCAGACACCCAAGTCAAGGATTAGGGTCATCTCGTATTTTTTATTCCTTTGCGATCAATAACAGATTTTGCAAGCTTAGGCAAGTTGGGTTCCTTGCACAGATAGAGCGCGCTCTTTTCTGAGTAGCAGAAGTGGTTTTGGCTATGCATTTTTCATTTGTGTCAAGGATATGCTCTTTAGACATCCACCCCATAATGATCCTTTATGTTGCTTTAGAGATTCTATTTAGGACATTGGAACGTGGTTTTGAATTTCGGCTCTGTTCATCCACAATTTGATGAAATTGCTAGAATGGTAACTAAAGTTTCTTGTAGGACCCATTTTTCCTGCGTAAGTGCATCAGTATGGTGTCATGTGTAGCTCCTCTCGTGTGTAATATATTTCATGTTATAAGGATATTCAAGCTAGATGCCTAGACTCGAACATAGTTCCCTGAAATATAATATATGCGGATAATTTTGTCGTGCTTTTAAAAAGTTGTGAACTCCTGACACTCTCTGACGATGTGAAATTGGTTCTTTCAGTGTTTAGAGACCATGGTAAAGGCCTAACGTTCACCATGAGCTCCCTCATGACAAACATTCGCGGTTTTTTAGACATTTACTCGTTACTAAGCGTTGCGCATTCGTGCTGGAGCTACAGCCCAGTGGCCATTAAGGGCTTTCTTTCTTCTGACTCTGCTCACTGTAAAACAGTGGAAAGGGCTATAGACATGCTGTCTTTCGGCACTGCTCTACTGAAGTCGTCCTAACACACTGTGGAAAGCACTTTCCAGCTACAAATATCGAGACAAGTTGCAGCTGGGTTATTTCTGCGCCCCTAGTCAGCGTATCCGAAACCTCAAGTTAAAAGGGTGCAGCAAGAAGCCCGAGGAGTCACAGAAGAAGCGGCCACAGGTAGTGCCACACATACACTGAATTGCCCACAACTTCAAAGTTAAGCACTAGAAAAACATTCCTTCGAGTTTCAACCTGAAAACCTCGCAACTTATGTTCTAGGTAAAGTAGAGCAATAAGGCCGGAATTACTGCATTTCTTGAATCATACAGGAGCCATTCATACCCTCTTTAGCGAAATCTAAACATAAGATGTTTAGCAAATATGAGCAGAAAATATTTAAATGACACTTGCATAAAATTGGAACCCAAGGAGGCACACAAAAGTGAACCTCGCATTTCAAATAAGCGCATAAAATTACGTATATGTACATGTTTCAAATGCCATACCTCAAAGAATAAATATTTTGGAAATTTTCGGTCAACGACCCACATCTCCCCTTAATAAAACACACGACTTCCCAAATAGTTACTTAAATTTAGTGCAGAAAATATCCACAAGTTCTAATAGGTAAGATAAAATGGAAGAGTGCCATCTGCGACAAACACTTTAACAAGCGACGCACTATAAAAAAAAACAATTGGTGCAGTGACAACATGAGAGCAGTGAGCGGCCTCCAACCTAAATAAAAAAGATGTTTCGAAGCTACCCCGCAATCTATAAATAAATACGGAACTACACGAAAACGTGTCCAACACGCTGACACAGACGGTAGGAACACATATATTTCGGCACTATTAATGACGAAACGTGTCCAGGTTGTAACATGGGCACTTAAAATCTGTGAAGGGTCCAATAAATACTTTGAGCAAAAAAAAAGCGAAATTATGAAACATTTGAATACGACATGTTTTACTAATGTTGACATCGCTACACTCCTGTTAGTAGTGTGATAATAGAAGAGGTCTGTATTCTTTTCTTCTTCTTTCAGGCAAATGATGTCTTTAAAGAAATCGGACGTAAAATGTTGGTACGTAAAGAACAGGCGATGAAAAGTAATTGCCGACTCTCATGCATGTATTACAGCCGTTACATTGGACGAACAATATTTGTATTATGTTCGTCGTACAGTGCTAATGTATTGCAAAATTGGCCGATGTTGATCTGGGAGATTATGTGTGACTAGTACAATGGCAATAATTTAGGCAGTCGAACAGCGTCTATGTGTGATAAACGAAACGTTTTGGCATAGGAACAAGAATACATGCGCAATGAGTACAACAGCAATTACTTGGGCAGTCGAACAGTGTCTAGGTGTGATAACGCGAACGTTTTGGTAGAGGAACAACAATGCATGTGCATTGGTAGTAAATTCCTGGTTATTATTGTATCACTGCTTGGGCGTCCGAGACAAACCGCAAGAGAGGGTATACGTAAGTAAGGAGTACTGCCGCTAAGAATAGTGGCGACGGGTTCGCTGGATGCTTCCGATGGATGGAAGCAGACCCAGATTGAAGCTTGTATTTGTATTTAGACGAATATTTTTTCAAGAAAGGCACATAGCAATATAAGGTGGAAGTGGAACGCATAGGGCGACCCTATATCGGCAGAGCCGGGGGTGCTAGCACCACAAGTTGAATCCACAACGCTTGGTCAGGACAACTGCATCACGTTTTTTTAACCCTCGGAGCCCAGCCCCAAGCATTTACAGCCCATCTTCACCGCGTAGTTGGGAGGGTGGTCCGCCGGCGCGTCAAACACCAATCCTGTAGGATGACGGTTGCGTGAGTGGTCCATCAGCTATCTAGCATCGCGTTTCGTCAAAGCACACTTTTCTTTACCACATTTAAGGTATTTTCTCCTCTCCCGAAACACAACATATATACAACAAAAACGCAACAACAGGGAGGGTGACAAATGCATTGTAATCGTTCTCATGCGCAAAGCCACAGAGCCCAACACAATGGGCACAATCAAGGGCTAATAAAGAGCCACCACCTACAAGCTAAGGCGATAAACCTACGCTGCGGCCCCATCCCCCGCTCGTACCTGTGTACACCCTATTGAAAAACAAATAGCGGATTAGCATCAACGAAAGTTGTCAACGCGGTACTTTAGGCTCCCGTGATAGGTTCCCCCAACCGTCAGTTGGCCACGATCTCAGAAACGAGTTTCCACACCGGTCACAATGGGAACGGCATGCACAGAGAATATTGAGTACGCCATCCGCAGATTCTGAGCCGAAGAGCCACCTGGCCCGCGAACATGAGGAGCCAGTGGCGGTCACGGACCTCTTGGGTGTTGCTGCCAGAACGACCGCAGGAGATGGACATGACGAAGCACCGAGATTCGGCCTTCTTGAGGTCAGCTTTCTGCACTAATTGCTGCTAAACCCTTTATCATTCGCCCTCCGTGATTGCTACCTGCCAGCCTGCTCGCCAAGTACATTTGGTTAACAGCAATCGCGCTCGTCCTGTTTGAGACCACTTCAAAGCGCATCGCCGAAAGAACTTCTGAACCATAAGCCGCAACCGACCATGGTCGATTGTGCGTCACGATATGTTGGCTCTAATCGCCCCCTCCGCGAGCCGGGAATAGTCGGCCAGCGTCCTCAGCCGCACACCTGTCTCAGGTCGGCACCGTCGCTGCGGCGAGCGCCCACCACTGGCATCCAATCTCCATATTGGACTTCGCTCATTATGCAAGGACGCTTGGCCAAACACCGCTCGCCTCTATCCGTCTCCTAACCTTTTCTTTGCATCAGCCGATCCTTTCGACGGGACCAAAAAGGGGGAGGGGGGGGTATACCGGTTTCAAGCTACCCGAGCTAAAATGCTAAAGCAGCAGGGTTACATTGCTTCTTCTAAATTTTTTATTTTTATTGATCAAGTTTCACGATTTCGCACACATATATATTGCACACTGATGTTGAAGGGAGATATGCCGAAAGATACGCCGACTTCCTAGTCGTATGAATCCTTGAATGGTGCTGTCACAACATGCAATGAAAGGCAAGGTGCACGTTGAGGCAGATAATCTGAGCTTGCTATTATAAAAAGAGTTTCGGATGTGCCAATTTTGGCGTGTGTATTCTCATTATTACATTATTACAGAGGATCGTTGATGATTGTAAAATAGGGATCTAAAGCAGAAGGTGTCTTGGTGTCCTCGTTTCAATTATCACATTATATGTACGTTTCAGCGAAGCCAGTTATGGGAACTTGAATGTAATATTCTGTTATATATATATACACACTCATATATATATATATATATATATATATATATATATATATATATATGAGGCTATCTTTATGTCCACAGTAGGACGCAGGCTTTTACCTGTGATCTGCAGTTACTCGTGTCTTGCGCCAGCTGATTCCAGCTTGCGCCTGCAAATTTCCTAACTTCATCACCCCACCCAGTTTTCTGCCATCCTCGACTGCGCTTCCCTTCTCTTGGTATCCATTATGTAAACCTAATCGTCCACCGGTGATCCATCCTACGCATTACATTGCCTGGGCAGCTCCATTTTTTCCGCTTAATCTCAACTAGAATATCGGTTATCCTTGTTTGTTCTCTGATCCACACCGCTCTCTTCCTGTCTCTTGATGTTAGGCCTAACGTTTTTCGTTCCACCGCTCTTTGTGCGGTCCTTAACTTGTTCTCGAGCTTCTTTGTTGAACTCCAAATTGTGCCCCATATGTTAGTACCAGTAGAATGTAATGATTGTACACTTTTCTGTCCAACGACAGTGGTAAGCCCCCAGTCAGGAATTGACAATGCCTGCCGTAGGCACTCCACCGCAATTTTATAATTCTGTAAACTTTTTTCTCATGACCAGGGTCCCCTTTGAGTAATTGACCTAGATATTTGTACTCTTTTACAGACTCTATAGGCTGACTGGCGATCCTGAATACTTGTTTCCCTTGACAGGCAATTGAACATTATATTTGTCCTTCTTCATATTAAACTTCAACCCCTCTCTTACACTTTCTCGGTTAAGGTCATCAATCATTTGCAGTTTTCATTCCAATTGTTGCGGAATAGGACTAGAAATAGGAATAGGACATATCATCTGAGTTTAAAGGTCTGCAAGGCGGTAGTACATACAAACAAGACAGCCATGTGTACCACCGGCAACCACTTCCTCGTGATGACTCTGCTGCGTGCGTTGTCTGCCAGCAAAACAAGCCTTCTTAAGACTCCAGTATTATAAATTATGGTTTAGTGGAGGCAGCCTAAATGGCGCTCCTAACCATTGTCTTCATTCGGGCGTAGTTTACATAGTTTAATGCGGTTTATTGACAACTCAGAAACGGGACCTTGTCAGTCAAGCGTCAGACACCGAGAGCGCGAGCCCATCTTCATCGGCGGGCCGATGATGATAGCGCGTCTATAGGGCGCGCCAGTCTTCTTCGCTACAACTGCCCCCTGGAGAAGAAGGAGCCATCCTGGCGACTGAAGGAGAGGAGAGGACAAGGGGGTCGTAATAGAGTTTACGTCTCTGGACGTGGACTGTCTCGCGTCCGCGACGCCTCAAGTCAGTAGATGCCGTTAGCGGCTCGACGACGTAGTTGACCGTCGTCGTCGGTTGTATGACGCCGTAGGGACCGTGGTATTGAGCGAGGAGTTTAGAGGATAGACCAGAGGTGCTTGAAGGTATCCACAGCCAGTCTAATGAGTCCGGCTGGTAGGTGCAGGGAGGTCGGTCATCATCACAACGGAATTGTTGGAGACCCTGGTCTTCCGACGTGAACGAACGGGCCAGCTGACGGCATTCCTCGGCATACTTGGAGGCTTCAGACAGAGGCGTGCCCTCTGATGGGTCAGGCCGGTAGGGGAGAATGGTCTCGAGCGTACATGTAGGTTCACGGCCATATACGAGAAAGAATGGCGAAAAATCCCGTTGTGGCCTGTGAAGCGGTGTTATAGGCGCACGTAACATATGGCAAAACGAGGTCCCAGTTCGTATGATCCGATGCCATGTACATGGATAGCATGTCGCCCAAAGTACGAATAAACCGTTTTGTTATGCCGTTCGTTTGCGCATGATAAGCTGTACTGGTGCGATGGATGGTATGGCACGCGGTCAGAAGGGCGTTAAGAACTTCGGAAAGAAACGCACGCCCTCTGTCACTCAGAAGTTCCCGCGGTGCCCCATACGCAGTATGAAGTGATGCAGGAGGAAGGACGCAATGTCGCGGGCTGTCGCTGTTTGCAGTGCCGCAGTTTCTGCATAGCGGATGAGGTGGTCTACAGCGACAATAATCCAGCGATTGCCAGCTGATGTGCAGGGAAGAGGGCCGTAGAGATCGATGGCGACGCGGTCGAATGGTCGGGACGGACAAGGAATGGGCTGCAAAGGACCAGAACGATGAGGAGCAGGAAGCTTGCGTCGCGTATCTGAGTCGTCAATAAACCGCATTACATATTTGGTGGAGCTGTGCTGGGTTCTACTTCCCCAATCCTGGAACTACGCAATCGGACACTGCCGGCCATCATGCCTGACGACGCCAGCCAAACAACACCTCCGGCAACGCAACATTGATTTGTCCTGGCTCAATGCGTCGACGCGATCCTCCCATCTTCAGCGGCTCCGACGAATACGACGTCTAAGATTGGCTCTCGATCTACGAGCGGGTGAGTGCCCACAATAAATGGGACGATGCTGCGAAGCTCAGCTACGCCAACTTCTATCTCACGTGTGTCGCTAGGGTGTGGTACCACAACCACGAATCCGACTTTCGCACCTGATCAGATTTCAAGGCGCGCATTACGCAAGTGTTCGGTCGCCCTGTGGTGCGGAAACTCCGTGGCGAAGAGCGCTTGCGCAGCCGTTCCCAGCAACCCGGTGAGAACTCCACCAAGTACATAGAAGACGTTGTGGACCTTTGCAAGCGCGTCGATCCATCGATGACTAAGTTTGACAAGATCCGTCACGTGATGAAGGGAATCGAAGACGACGCATTCCAAATGCTCCTCTCGAAAAGCCCGCGGACCGTGGTCGAGGTCGATGAATTTTGTCAGAGCTACGGTGAACTCAGGGGGCAACGTCTGCTCACTCGACGTTCTTCTGTTCCCGATACTCCCATTGCAAGTTTAGCCACTGTGACTAACAACGCCTATCTGCTCGGCGAAATCAATGAATTTATACGCTCCGAAGTCGCCCGCCAGCTATCCCTACTCACCGCCATCCCCGGACCTACGCCGTCCTTGGCTCCTCTGTTGCGTCAAATGCTCCAGGAACAAGTGTCCGAAGCCATACAGTCCCCTCATGCAGCGCCACCATTGCCTGTACCTCTCAGCTACGCCGAAGTTGCAGCATGGCCACCTCCATCGACTTTTTCAGCACCACCGTTTGCCTCACCACTACGTCCAATCCCTCCAGTGTACACCACCAAATCACCAGCTAGCACGGGAACCTGGAGTACACCCGACAATCGCCCTGTGTACTTCTTCTTTGGTATCCCTGGTCACGTGGCACGGCTCTGTCGCCATCGCTTATGGCTTCAAGGTCATGACCAACCTGTCTCCTCCTACGTTTCGCCAGCTTCGTCGTTATCACCGCCACGTGATTCGCACTTGCCGTCTACGCGCAACGTCATTCCTTCTGCCCGTGATCGTCGCTCGCCATCCCCTCGTCGCCGCTCACTTTCCCCCATGCGGCGGCGTCCGGCCCCATCGGAGCAGAAAACCAACTACCGCAGTTCAAGAGGCGAGAACTGCGTTCCAGTCGAACCACACAAGGCCTCGCTCTCTTCCGACGAACGTAATCGAAGTGTTTGTTGAAGGAGTCGTCACACTGGCATTAGTCGACACAGGCGCCGCCGTTTCAGTCGTTACGGAAGAACTTTGCCGCAAGCTTCGAAAGGTAATGACACCCTTATCTGCGCTGTGACTCCGGACTGCAAGTTCCCAGTGCATTACCCCTGTTGCCGCATGTACCGCCCGCATCGTCATTCAAGGATACACGTGTACAGTCGAGTTCGTCGTCCTCTCATCCTGTTCATACGACGTCATCATGGGATGGGACTTCCTTTCCGATCTTTAGGCCGTCATTGATTGTTCTCGCGCCGAAATTAATTTTCTCCGCTTCCCGATACCCGCTCACATGACCTTGACGATCTCGGCGAAAAACTGGTCGTTACAGAAGACACTACGATCCCCCCGCACTCTTCGGTGATTGCGCATGCCTGCTCTACTTTCGCCACTGACACTACTGTCGTGTTTGTCCCATTGGACATTTTTGTTCGCCGACAATGTTCCCTTCCCTTCGCTGTCCTAACGGTCAGTGGTGGCTGCATGAGACTGCTCGTTTCCAACGCTAAGGTCACGCCCCTCGTCTTACGCCGTGGCGAGTGCCTTGGACCTCTTCAGTCTGCCGACTCAATAACCATCTTTGACGCACCTCTTGACGACACCTGTCCAGACGTGAACTCGTTGTCTTAGAGCTTGCCTTGTTCCCAGCCTACGCACGACGTCTTCCATAGTTCAGTAGATGCCCTCTTGAGCCCTACGCAGCGTTCGCAGCTTCTCAGCCTTCTACGGAAATACCAATCTACTTTCGACTGTCAACACGCCCCATTAGGCTGCACATCGACGGTACGTCACGACATCGACACCGGCACCCACGCACCGCTGCGCCAGAGGCCTTATCGTGTATCACCCGCGGAGCGCCGTGTTATTGAACACCAAGTAAGCGAAATGCTTGAGCGTGGAGTGGGTCAACCTTCTAATAGTCCCTGGGCGTCGCCTGTAGACCTGGTTAAGAAAAAATATGGCTCAATTCGATTTTGCGTTGACTACCGCCGTCTTAATAAGATAACTCGCAAAGACGTCTACCCTTTACCGCGCATCGACGATACTCTGGATTGTTTGCAAGGCGCGGAGTGTTTTTCTTCGCTCTAATTACGCTCAGGCTATTGGCAAGTGCCTATGGATCCTGCCGATCGCCCGAAGACAGGCTTCGTGACCCCAGATGGCCTATATGAATTTAACGTTATGCCGTTTGGGCTTTGCAATGCCCCTGCTACATTCGAACGAATGATGGACAATCTGCTTCGTGGGCTCAAATGGAAGACATGCACATGTTACCTTGATGTTGTCGACGTCTTTTCTCCAGATTTACCCAGCACCTCCACCATATATGTAATGCGGTTCATTGACGACTCAGAAACGCGACAGTCTCAGTCGAGCGTCGGACACCGAGAGCGCGAGCTCATCTTCTCCGGCGGGCCGATGATGATAGTGCGTCCATAGGGCGCGCCAGTCTTCTTCGCTGCAATAGCATCGGAGTTCAAAGGTCCACTCTGCGGCAGCACATACAATAAAGAGGGTCATAAGTACAGACGGCAACCCTTGCCTCGTGACGACTGCGCTGCGTGTGTTGTCTGCCGGTAAAGACAAGCCTTCTTAAGACTCCAGTATACAAAATTCTGGTAGCAGCGGATGCGGCCGAAATGACGCTCCTAACCATTGTCGGAATTCTGGCGTAGATTACATAGCATGTGAGTTCGAAGGTCGAAGCTGCGGCAGCACAAACAATCAAGAGGGGAATGTTTACAGCAAGCAACCACTGCCTCGTGACGACTGTGATGCGTGCGTTGTCTGCCGGCAAATACAAGCCTTCTAAAGACTTCAGTATAGAAAATTGTGGTAGCAGGGGATGCGGCCGAAATGGCGCTCCTAACCATTGTCTGCATTCTGGTGTAGATTACATAGCATTTCTCCTGAAGACTTCGCTGCGTGCATTGTCTGCCAGGAAAGCCAAGCCTTCTTAAGAATCTAGAATTATAAATTCTGGTTGTAGTGAAGGCGGCCTAAATTGTGCTCCTAATCGTTGTCTGCATTATGGCGTAGTTTACATAGCGTCGGAGTTCAGAGGTCTACTCTGCAGCAGCACATACAATAAAGGGGGTCATAAGTAGAGCCGGAAACCTCTGCCTCGTGACGACTGTGCTGCGTGCGTTGTCTGCCCGCAAAGACAAGCCTTCTTAAGACTCCAGTATTCAAAATTCAGGTAGCAGTACATGCGGCCGAAATGCCTGGCGTAGATCGTTTTCTACACGTTTTCTATCAGTAAGGTCTTGATGAGGGCTAGTTGGTTCATGATTTAGAACTGAGGTTTTTTCTAACAACGCAGCAGTGGGATGGGAAAAATACATCACAAGGCAGATATTTAAAGAGCTCGTCGCCAAAAGCAACGCACAGTTAACTAGTGCCATATAGCAAGTGAATAACAAACGATAATTCCAGCTCGCTGGCGTGAGTGCAGGATTAACAATATATTTGGGAACAAACGCGATCAGTAAAAGAAGAACTCGTACGGCCCATTTATAGTACCGTCGGTGATATATACTGCATCAGGACGGCATGTTGGGCCAGTTTGTTAGCATTCATCGTAACGTTCGTAATAGCGCCATGTTGTCGTTTTTCCTTCCTATTGTATCTGTCTTGTGTTGCGCTTTTAAGAAACTTACATTGATATATACAATTGCAATGGAAGTTATAAAGCTAGAGCTGTCAATGTAGGTGAAAAAAGAAATGATATGCTGAGTGAATCACAGTTTGTGGTCAGACGTGGTGAACCCATAGAGGAAAATATATTTGCACTAACGCAGTGTATATAGATTTAAGACGATAATTTAGCTCGGGTGCTCTTTTCTAAATACATGTAAAAGGAGAATTCGTTTTACACTGTAACCACTGTACCAAATTTGAGGATGTTTCTTGTATTTAAAAGACGTAGTTTGTTCTAATAAAACTGGCATGAGGTGGTCAATTTCATGTTAAAAATTGGCCAACATCATTAATTTTCAGAAAACAACACTATCAACTTTACAACTCTGTATATCACTAATGAAAAACTATATCATAATTATGTGAATTGTATTTATAGTACATTTAAAGCGGACAAACTTCATATGTTACACATGAATCAGAAGAAAATAGTAATATGGAAATACAGCTTTTGGAAATACAGCTTTGAACTTTCACCAGGACGGTATATTGAATATCAGTAGTCTATATAAACAAAAATTATCCGAAAAAGCATTTTTAGAATTCATAAGTAATCGTGAGAACTTTTTTTCTACATACACTAATACCACAACTAATTATTCCTTAAGAGCTAGGAACTTTATTAAGGTAAAAACCAGAACAAATTACGGCAACCAGCTTTTAGTGTGGCAAATTCCTAATTTACTTAATGATGACCATGCTTTATTTAATATTATGCAAGATTCCTCAACCATTTCAGTATTCAGAATGAAATCGAAACTGTATTTTCTCGACAATTGACTCACGTTTTTTTTAATTAATTTATCCTGCTTTCCAACTGATATGTTGTCATGTGCTGCAATACTTCTTTTTCCATTTGACTTTGGCCTTTCTGTACTTAGTTTTTCATTTGCATTATTTATACTTATTGTACTGTATTGACCTATTGAATCTTTAATTGCATCATTTGTATATGTACAAGTATGTATATATGTCTGTATTAGGTGTACATTTGTATCCATTTTTTTGCACTGTTATCTGCTGTGCTCGTGGCGCCAGGAGCCTAGTCAGGCGTGCATAGTCTCGCCTTTTGCTCCGGCGCCATGACAATCTTGTATTGTCAAAATCATAATAAACTTCAAAACTTCAAAACTTCAAAACTATCTGTTGAGACATTTGTACGCACTGGTGTTCTTTGCTGTGTTTTTTTGGTTCCGTTGTTTGTATCGTGAATTGAGATACTCCAGACGCTCTGCCGTAAGAACGGAACCCACCACCGACGGCTTTCCCGTACCCCGAGACTCTCCTCAAATCTACGACTGTGGTTGGGCTTGCCGGGAGGGACGTCTCGGGGAGGAGGCGGGGAACTGTGGGAGGCGGGGAGAGCGGACGGAGACAGAATGACTCGGGGGAGCTGGTGTGTAAGCACCTTATAACGAACGCTCTGACGAGATCTGAAGATGTTAAAGGAAGTGCTTATTTGTATGACTGGAGCTTCAAAAGAATAAACGACAGTATTACATCAAACGGCAGTGCCTTCCTCAACGATCATCGACAACAACGATTAAGTATTACTACAAAACTATTTGGTGCCGAAACCCGGGAACGGATTCGACAAGGCCATAGAAAACCATCGACCGGACCCGACAACGATTCACTGAACAACGAGGATGTATGTACAGAAGAAAAAACGCAAAGTCATCCGAGCTCAAATCACCCATTTCGCGAAAGAAGCGGATGAACTTCTGGGCGCTACTTCTGCTGTCAGCCTGGAAGAGGTGAGTGCTCTTATAAAACGTCTACAGCTTGCCGAGCAGCAACTAAAGAATGTAGACGCAGCGATAGAGCCTCATCTCAAAAAGGAGAATGTAGAAAGTGAATTCGAAACCATTTTGGAATACCGGGACAAGATGACAACTTATATGGGCAAACTAGAATATCGAATGAAGTTGTGCTCCCAACAGACGGAAACTAAAAGTACCAGCCAAAACGAACGAACGATCCAAGCGGCTCCAGCCACGCGAATTCAAAGAACGAAACTCCCGAGGTTGGAGCTACTAAGATTTGACCGAAGAAGAAAGAATTGGCAATCCGGAGCTAAGTAACATCGGCCGATTGAACTACTTGAGATCGCTGCTCACGGGAGAAGCTGCCTCAGTGATTGCCGGACTCCAGGTGACTTCACCTTGCTACGCTGATGCCATCGACCTCCTGGAGAAGCGCTTCGGGGACCCTTCCACTTTGATCCAGGGCCACATGCAACGTCTTATCGACATAAAGCCAGTCACATCTGCAACGAATGTTCGTGATCTGCGACGTATGTTGGATTGCATTCAAGTGCACATGAGAGGTCGGCAAGCCCTGGGCGTTGGGGAGGAATCCTATGAAGCAATGCTGTACCCTGTGCTACTCCGCGCACTCCCACGGGAGTTTGTGTTGAACTACCATAGATCACGGGTAGTGAAAAAGCAGGAACAGCGCGAAAACTCGGCCGAGGATGACGACGCTTCGTCAACGACTTCATCTTCATCAGAATCATCCCGGCGAGTACTACTTCGTCATCTACACTGCTTCTTCGAGGGGGAACTGAAAAGCCGAGAACGAACCCTGGAGGACCGACCGGACGACACCAGTGGTAAGCCACCTCCCAAATATGATACAAAGACGCCGCAACGAGGGAATGCCCGCACCTCGTCCGCAGCAGCATTGCATGGCACCACATCGGGCATGGAATACAAACTCTGTGACTCAAAGGCCCACGCAAGCCAAGAGTGCGGCGCCAATTTAGAGTTAAACGAGAATAAAGCCATTCTAACGGCAAATGGAAGTTGTTTTCGCTGCACGAAGCATGGCCATATTTTAAGGATTTGCAGAGTCAAGGTTATCTGCAAGTAATGTCAACGGAGACATGCAACTACGATGTGTAATCCTGCTTTCAACAGTGCCGCCCAGGCACAATTAGCTATTGAAAAGAACGCAGGACATGTCACTTTGCATGCCTCGGAAACTGGAGAAAATCACCTGACTCGAACAGTTTTGATGCCAACCGTCACGGCAGTGACCAAGGGAACGAATAACAGGCAAGTTTCAAGGATACTGTTCGACAGCGGTAGCCAACGGACATTCATAACCGAAGCATGCTCCAGAACACTCGGATGCAAATTACTCGGCACTGAAGTACTGTCAGTCGGAGTTCTTGGCGGAACGTATAGCCAACGCACGTTCCACAGGGTAGAGGTGTGCCTTGTTTGTGCGGACAGCGACAAAGTGTACAAGATCGAGGCACTAGAAACACCTTCGATATGCGAGCTAGTCATACCTTGTCCTACTGAAGAGATCAAGGCAACCCTTCTCGAGCTTTCGCTACCTCTAGGCGACGATTCCCCGCAGAGTCAGAATCCCCGTATCGATGTGTTAGTCGGATCGGATCATTTTTGGGATTTCCTCACGGGGAAAGTAAAGAGGCTAAACAGTGCTTTGACAGCAATGGAGACAGTGTTTGGATGGGCAGTTCAGGACAGGACCTCAACCAGATGCCCGAGAATAAACTGCAGCCATGCAGTTGTTTTGAGGACGTGTGCTGTAGATCGAGAAATTGCACCGATTTTGAGGCCGTTCTGGGAGCTTGAAAGTACTGGAGTGTCCCACTCGTTGGAGACCAACCGAAATGAGCGCTCAGTCGAGGAATTTCCCAACAGCATCAGAAGTGTGACCGGGTGCTATGAGGTGAGACTACCGTGGAAAAAAGAAGTCGATCTAGCAGACAACCGCATTGTTGCGGAGAAACGGTTCCGCCAACTGACCAAGCTGCTACTGAGAGCGCCAAGCCTACTGCATGAGTATGACAACGAAATGAGGCGCTTATTGATTGAAGGCGTAGCTGAAAGTGCACTTGACGATAGCGATAATGACTGCCAGCGCATTTATTACATGCCTCATCAGCCAGTACTCTGTGAGAGCAGTACAACGACCAAGCTGCGCATCGTTTTTGACGCGTCCTCAAACGGAGCAAGTGCTAAGTCCCTTAACGAAGATCCGGACAGCGGACCTAACCTAAATCCTGACCTCCTCCGTTTGTTGCTTAATTTTCGATGTCACAAAGTGGCGCTCGTTAGCGATGTGGAAAAGACATTTGGCCCGAGGACCGAGATGCACTGAGATTTCTGTGGTTCGCGGAAAAAAAACGGCAAGCCGCTTCCTGAGCTCGCGGTCTTTAGGATGGCAAGAGTCCCATTCGGAACCACATCGAGCCCTTTTCTTCTTGCTGCGACGCTTCAACATCATTTTGAAGAGTTGAAGCAAAAGTATCCAGAAACAGTGGCCATTTCGCAGCAGTGCATCCACGTAGACGACTTGCTTTGTGGCGCTGCTAACGACCAAGAGGCGACGAAAATGTACGAAGAGACCAATCGCGTCTTTGAAGCAGCGTCGATGCGCCTCCACAAATGGGGGTCCAATAGTGATAAGATGAGAGAGTTGTTCGCTCGTGAAAACCCCGATGGGGGGTCATTGCGCCAATCGGCAAACCTGCTGAAGGTGCTTCGCCTTACGTGGGACCCGAGAGTGGATTCTCTAACCATTTTGTTTGACACTCTGATCGACTTCGCTAAGGCACAAGAGAACACGAAACGCTTTGTTCTACAGATGACTGCGCGTCTGTATGACCCTCTGGGACTCCTTTCCCCTTACACGGTGAGAGAAAAGGCTCTTTTCCAAGAAATATGGAAAGAAAATCTGTCATGGGACCAGCCACTGCCAGACCACCTCCTAAACGACTGGAACAAATGGTGTGAAGAGCTCACTTGTCTTCGTGAAATCAAGGTCCCTAGGACATACGACGCTGGCGCTGAAGGGAAATCGGTGCGTCGAACGCTACATATTTTTGCAGACGCCAGCCCGAAAGCTTACGCTGCTGCGGTTTATCTCTGTAGAGAGGCAGAAACTGGCGCACACCGCTCGACGCTTGTCCTGGCTAAATGTCGTGTAGCGCCGCTAAAAACGATCCCACTTGCAAGACTGGAGCTGATGGCAGCATTGCTAGCGTCCCGACTCTACCAATTTGTGTGGTCGAATCTCGATTTCGCAATAGATAATTTCTACCTGTAGACCGATTCTATGATTGCACTAAGCTGAATCCGAGGGGATGCATCGAGATGGAAGGAAGTTGTGCGGAACCGCGTTCTAGAAATTCAACAGAACACCGACACAGCGGCATGGCCACACTGCCCTGGAAAAATGAATCCGGCAGACGTTATTACTCGGGGGGTGACAGCAAACTACCTGAAGTCAAGCCAGTTGTGGTGGAAAGGGCCGGTGTGGATGACGCAGGAAGAAGAGAAATGGCCTATCGAGTAACAACATAGGGACTTCACACCGGAACAACTCGAACAGAAAAGGGAGATAGAGGTACTGCACACTGCTGTGGATGACGGAGGCGAACTTTTCGACCTTTCCAGATTTAGTTCTGCCTCCAGGGTGGATCGGGTTACGGCATGGGTTCTCCTATTCGTGAACAACCTCCGCAGAGAAGTCAAGAGGTCTGGCCCTTTAACTGCGACAGAGATCGATACTGCCCACGTCCTTTGGCTAAAGAAAACACAAAGCTCATCCTTCTCTGTGGAGCTGCAACACACCGCAAGTGGAAGCAAGTTACCAGGAAACTCCACACTTAGGGATTTCACGCTTTGGACTGACGACAACAGTCTCCTTCGCATACGAGGACGTTTCTGTTCCTCGAATATGACACATGACGAACGACATCCGGTTGTGCTGACCAAGCGACATCGGTACACCGTGCTACTTGTGCAACGGGCCCACCGACAACTCCTCCACGCCGGCGCCAGAGACACACTCGTGCAATTGCGCGAAAAGTACTGGATTGTGCGTGGATGCCAGCTGGTGTAAAGTGTTGTGCGGTCATGTGTGGTGTGTAAGCGTTTCAGTGCCACGAGTATTGACGCTGCGACAGGACTGCTCCCACCTGACCGGACCACCAAGGCGGACGCTATTGAGGTGGTCGGTATTGACTTCGCCGGCCCCCTTTTTGTGAAGGAAAAAATGTGCAAGTGAAACCGTACATTGTACTCTTTACCTGCGCGGTGACTAGAGCAGTGCACCTCGACACTTAAACGACATGACTACTCAGAGTTTCTTGCAGGCCTTCCGTCGTTTTGTGTCGCGTAGGGGGTTGTGCAAAATAATTTACTCAGACAACGCACTCACGTTTAAGCGCGCTTCAAAGGAGCTTGCACTTCTTTGGAAGGTCCTGCGGCACCCTGAGAGACTGAGTTATTCTGCGAATGCCAGCATAGAGTGGAACTTTATCGTAGAGAATGCACCATGGTGGAGAGGTTTCTACGAACGGCTAGTTCGCAGCGTAAAAACTGCTTTAAAAAGGTGATCGGCCGCCAGTGTCTTGACTCGGTTGAGCTGTCGACAGTACTAGCCGAGGTGGAAGCAGTCATAAATTCCAGACCTCTGAACCACGTACCAGACGACCCAAACGACGGCGCCCCGCTAACGCCGGCCAGCTTCCTTACGGGCAGACGTCTCACGGCCCTGCCTAGAACGGAAACCCGAGCGCTCGAGTCTAACGCGTCTTCCCTTCGAATGTTTTGGAAGAAGCGAAAACAGATGCTTCATGCGTTCTGGCAAGCATGGCAACACGAGTATCTACGACAGCTGCGCTCGGCCTATGCGTCTAAGCAAACTAGAACCGAGGGGCAAAAATCGGAGACGTAGTCTTGGTACAAGAATATATTCCGCGCCTTCTATGGAAACGCGGGCTCATTTGCTCTCTTGTTCCCGGGCGAGACGGGAATGTCCGCTCGTGGGTTGTCAGGATGCCGCAGGGCAAACTTGTGAGGCGCCCAGTTCAGCACTTATACCCGCTGGAGATTTGTGAACCATAAAATGAGCGAGCTCATTCGGCGGGGCAGTGTTGAGACATTTGTACGCACTGGTGTTCTTCGCTGTGTTTTTTTGGTTCCTTTGTTTGTATCGTGAATTGAGATACTCCAGACGCTCTGCCATAAGAACGGATGAAGCGTCCCTCCGCCGACGCCTTCCCCGTACCCCGAGACTCTCCTCAAATTTATGACTGTGGTTGGGCTTGCCGGGAGGGACGTCTCGGGGAGGAGGCGGGGAACTGTGGGAGGCGGGGAAAGCGGACGGAGACAGAACGACTCGGAGGAGCTGGTGTGTAAGCACCTCATAACGGACGCTCTGACGACATCTGAAGATGTTAAAGGAAGTGCTTATTTGTATGACTGGAGCTTCAAAAGAATAAACGACAGTATTACATCAAACGGCAGCGCCTTCCTCAACGATCATCAAAACGACGATTAAGTATTACTACACTATCTAATGGATTCCGTTTACAGAACTGCGACATCTGTTTTTTATGCAGAGCCTTCAATCTGTAAACTTTGTGCTGGTATTTTATTGAACTTTGAACATTTTCTAAATTCTTCTAATAAAATGCAGGCCTAAATCAAAATTACGCCTCTGAAAGTCACTAGAATTTCACTTTCTCTCTCTCAATTGCAGCAAATTTCATTTAAATTGGCCCAGGGGTTATATCAAGAAAGAATTTCAGCGTTTTACATGTATTTGAATACACCCCGTCAAAGTTGGGCCCGAGCTAAAGCTTCCTCTTAACGCATAGAAAAGAGATTGAACGCATACAAATTTAACGCAGTGAATAGAACATAGTTAACAATAGACATTTATGGATAGAATTTCTATCTTGTGGATATTCATGGAGCTTAGGACAACGTAGACAAGGAATTGCTATGGGATATTCTGAAACGCGAAGGCATATACGGCAATATTGTGCAGCTATTGCGGGAGATGTATAGAGACATACGTGTACAAATTGTATGGAAATGCCCAAAATGCAGTGAAGGTATGAAAATATTCACAGGACTGAAGCAAGCATAACTTTCACCTCCTTCGCTGCGCACAATTCAAGCTAAAGGCATAGACATACGACTGGAAGCAGTGAATTAGGCTTTAATTTGTATTGCCTCAGTAATATGACACGGGTGCAAAAGTGTGTCCCTGGGCCGATGTATGCGGTTTACATTGCACTACGAGCGGACAATGCAACGGCTATCAAGAGATTTGCAAATATAAGTGGCAATGTAGCGACGAATGTAAGCCTTAGGTTTAACAAAACAACGACTGAGAACTATTATCTTCAGTGAAAAAAAAAAAAGCAACGACGTGGTATCAATTCAACAAGAAGTCAAACCCAGGGTCGAGCATTAAAAATACTTAGGTTCATGCATAAATGAAGGAAACACCTACTCAAGCGTCAACCAACATAACCTAAAATTGAAATGGAAGTACAATGCAAAAATAAATAAACATGCGCAGAGACCACTGACGCTTTGCGAAAGGCAAAGCGTCAGTGACCTATTCCTGGATAACTTGGCGTATGATTGGGCCCAGATGCTGAGCTAGTGCTGGCTCAGGCGTGCTCGATAAAATAGAGAGTTGTCTGGCGACCTCCTTACGCGCGAACTGCTTGATCTGAATCAACGGTGCATACTGGTCACCCAGAGCCAAGGCCGCGATCGAGTCACTCTGTTCCAGAGGGCGTCGTGTTTGGGCGCGTTGCTTGTGCAATTAGTCGAAACTGGGGCACAAGCTGACAACATCTGTGACAGTTTGTGGGTCCTTGGCCAATAACATTTGAAATGCGTCATCGGCTATACCTTTCAGAATGTTCTTGATCTTATCCGACTCGTGTATCGACGGGTTTATACGCTTACACAAGTCGACGACGTCTTCAATATAACTGGTGAAGTTCTCATCGCGTTGTTAAAGGGACACTAAAGAGAAACAGGAAGTTCACCTGGAATAAAAGAGGGACCTTCAGGAATGCATGCCGTTTTTGTTGGGTGCAAAAATATGAGTTATTAGCGGAGAAATTCGTAAACAAAGACCAAATATCTCTTCCTCAATTTCTCTCACCCTAGATTTGGCGCTGAAGCAGTGTCGTCACAGATTGCATTGCTCTCAGCGAATCAGAATGCGCCATGATACGTCACCGCTTGCGTAAACGGCCGAGGCGCTGGGCTGGATGCATCATGGCTGCATGCATGGTCGCTGCGTTTGCGTTCGCCGCGATGGATACCGTAGCTGCCGCTGAATCTTGCAACGAAGAGCTCGCCAGGAAAGCAGGACTGCATTTCAGCGATATTCAGTGAAACGGAGCGCGAAATGATCCTCTGTGCTCGAGCGGTAGGTGTTTCCGCGTGCGATGGCGGTGAGCCGCCGGCCGCGCCGGCGGAATGCAGAGCTTCGTTTTCGTCGATGGGAGGCGACGCGTCCGGTCCGCCAGGCGACGATGTTTCCGACAGAACAAGCGTATAAAGTTGTGCACGTACTCGGTATGGTTATTTCGTGGCTTTATTTAATGACATTCAGCACTCACCGAGCCGCCAGTTTGCTGCTGCAGGGGCACCGGTAGGAGGTTTGATGAAAGCCGCATTGAGGGAACAGCTGCTCGAGAAAGGACTGGCCTCTGGGGCACGCCAAGATACTTTCCGAGGGCAAGATTATACACATAATCTGAGGGCGAGAAATGCAGAGAGCACACCATCGGTTTCTCTGGCTCTTTTGCCGTTTTATCATCGGCAGAGCACTGAGCCATTGCGAACGCCGGGGAGCCGGGGCTCTCCGAGCGACGCCACATGAAAGGACACAATCGAGTCAACACTGCCGCTGCCCCTGATCAAGCGCCTTGGGCCATTTATACAGCCCTCAACACTACACACACGAGGCATTTTCTGGCTGTTTCCCGCGAAGTCAACGTTTTTCGAGCCACGCAACACGCAACCAAACACCGTAGAGCGGAACAGGCGCGCGCGACGATGCATTGACCAAAAACGAAACTACGAAACTATCACGGCCGCATGTATCGCCATGATATTTTTTATTATTTATTTTATTTTGTGCTAAACTTGTACTTCCTCGCTTAAAGCGGTTTAAAAAGTTGCAAAATGCTGTTTATGTACGTTTAATGTGTATTTCATTTTGCATTTATTAATAGCGATAAATCGCTCTCGACCAATCGCGACCGGCCTGCGTTTGTAATCTCCGACGTCACATCACGTAGTGCGGGAATTTCGAAGGGGCGTCAGCACCTATTCTTCAGATTTTCGCTATTTTCTCGCTTATTAAACATCTGTTTGCAGTAAGAATGGTATGGCTGTGATCGTGAAAGGATAATCTACCATTTAAGCTCAACTTCCGGTTTCTCTTTAGTGTCCCTTTAAGCGCGTTCACGAAGTCGCTGTTCTGCGCGGAGCTTGCATACACCGGGGTGGCCGAATATCTCGGATAAAGTGGTCTTTAACGAGGCTCAGTTATGAATCTCCGCTTCGTGATTGCTGAACCAGAGACTGGCGACGCTGGTCAAGTAAAATATGACATTGGTCAGCCTAGTCGCATCGTCCCATTTGTTGACTGCGCTCACCCTCTGGTAAGTTGCCAACCAGTCCTCGGCGCCTTGGTCGTCAGTCCCGCTGAATATTGGTGGATGACGCTGAGGCAACATGCCGGGACCGACGGTGGGTTGAGTCTGAGAGCGCCCTTGGGTGGTGGTTTCTTAAGCCATCGCAGGCGCTGGAGGCAGGGTACGGCTTCGTAGTTCCAGGTTGTGAGACTAGGAGACTACCCAGCACCTCCACCAAACTGTAAGTGGGTTATGTACAAGCAGGGGCTACGTAACAACAGCCTTGGCCCAAGAGTGTGGGTCGCTTACTCGTGCTCTCCTGGCTGCCGGATGGGTTCCTATTGCGGGACCCTTGTGGCTTTTGCTCAAGCCGGGGCTCGGTCCACCAGGGCACATTGGTCCTGTATGATCCAGCTGCCGAGCAGAGCAGCCTCCCAGCTCTCTCGGGAAGGATGGAGGTGGGAGTTTGTATTGTTTAGGAGAAGCGCTGAGCGAAATTAGCTTTGAAAGAAGGCTAAAGAAGTGAATTTTAAAACAATAGCTGGCAAAAATACAAATCGTATATGTTCCTGAAAAGTGTGCATGTGGAAAGGAGGACGAGGTCAGGAAAGTTGGCGACCAAGTATAAGGTAAGTGAAAGTCTTAATATAAAACAAGGAGTCCTTGATGAGAAGGTGACTGAAAGAGAGACAGTCAACTGGAGGCAAGGGAATCAAACAAAGAATACCATGTAAATTAGAAAAAAAATGCCAAGAAAAAATTTGAGGGAAAATTGGTATGATATCGCAAAGGGAAGCCCTTTGCTATTTTAGAGCGCCCAGATTTCCTCTATACAAATACATAGCGGAGTAAATATGTGCCACAGAAGGCGGAATTTCTGTGCCCCAAAAAACGCTCGGCAACGACTCAGCACCTCGTAATGAAACGTCAAGATATTAACCCAGGGAGACAAGTGTATCCTTAGAAACTGGCGCAACTTCGTTGCATATTACAAAGTACATTTTCCACGCACAAGAAAAAAGTGTTTCAGCTATTCGCAGTCAGACCCAAGGCTACACCCAGCGCTCTGAACAAGCCAATGACTGATTGCGAAATGCGCCTAATTTGGAAACATGACACCGCACAAAAAACACACACGGAAAGGGGGAGCGCAACTTTCTTGCGTTGTGCCCGGTTTCCGAATTTTGCACATTTTGTATTCACTCATTACAATGAGCCATGTAGCCCCCCAAGACATTCTAATCAGTAAACCAAGGTAATCGGTATACCTTAGGATCAGTTCAGGCGCAAAAATGTTGAAGCTGCTCAGATCGATTTTCTAGGCACACCGTGTGTTATTAAACCATCCGCCAGTATATCACACAGAGAAGCTTCATTTTTTATGGAACCGCGCGCATAAAAATAGACGATTGCAGGTCATTTTTCTGATTCACAGGGAAGGATGAGCACAGTGAAGGATGAAAACATAGTAAACGCGGAGCACAGCGGAGGATGAAAGACCGCGAGAATGAAGAGAGCTCGTGGAGGAAATCGTAGGATGAGGGTTCGGTGACAGTATGAGGAGGAAAGCTGAGGCGGAGAGTCTGGCGAAAGGCTGAAGAGGAAAGCCGAGTTCCGGCGGCGAACACGCATGCGGCGAGCGAGTACACCGAGGCCATATATGGAAATACGGCACTGGCATGGGCGTCAGACCAACGGCGCATGCGCTACATCGCCTGCGCCGCTTTTCAATGCGCTCCACGCGATCCACGAATTCCCGTGTTCTAGCATTCTTTCTCAACAATGAGCGACGCAACCGGCGGAAATGCTTCGTCTGCCGCTGCTGCTAAACGAGCTGCTCAAGCAGATGCTCAGCGCCGCGGCCGAGAGGACCTGTCGTTCAGAATCGAACTCATTGCCGCAATATATATCGAATTCGAAACTCTTTAACAGCTGCGTTCATAATTCGCATTAGGGAGTATCGTAATTGTCGGTGATTGTTTTTTACAGCAAAGCTGTATACGGCTAGGTTCTGGAGGATCACGTCCGCGGATAAAACGACGCGTTGAACAAAGTCACAGGCCTGCGCGTCACACGCAGAGCAGTCACAAAGTAAGCTGGTTGAGCGGCGCAAGAGTAGCTTCAATTTCGAAACCACGCACAAGGTCTTTGCTGCAAAGTGTCTTCGCCTCGATTTTGACGAGAACGATCAGAACTGTCCGACCGGCGTCGGCGTCGACGGCGAGCTACGGGTTCAAATGCTATCTGCACAGCAGCCTGCTGAGCCCGATGATGCCTGGTTGTAGCCGCACATGTAGCTCTACGATTCGCTTCTTCAGTAGCGGTTCGTACCTTGCGAGGAGACGCCATAACGTGTACCGAAGATGAACCCAGAATACATGGCACACATCTAACATCGGAATAGCGTTGACTGCGCGCCTCGTCTGAATCGTATCGCGTCTCAATCGCATCTCGTCGCACGCGGCGGTTGCAGGCACGTTAACTAGATGGCGCCACCATACTGGCGAAGGCTCGGTTCGTCTGCGACTGCGCGCAGGCGCAGAGGCGCATGGCGCGTATACAGGGAATGTTTCTTCTGCGTGACTGCAAGCGCTTGCGTGGCTCAGTGGTAAAGTATCCGACTCTCAGGCAGCGAGCGCGGGCTCGATCCCGGCGGAGAGCGGGTACTTTTTTTCGAATTTCCTGCGATAGCGGCTTCGGGGCGGCGGCGGCGCCATCAAAGCAACCATAAACGGCTATTGGAATGAGCCCATAACAGCTTACGCTGTAATAAAGTGGACCGATGCTGGTGGTAGTGCAGAATGGGTCCAAGCTGAATCGCAAATGCCCCTGTGCGCTCGGTGACCTGTAACGCGACCTTGAACTACCCTTGTCACACGTGGAACCCAAAGTGACACAAACAATGCACCGGAGCGATAAACGCTATGGCCCAAACGCTAGTATATCACGATGCCTGCCTGTCGAACTGTCAGCGATAAAACGTAATAGTCTACGAACCTGTGCTTCATTCTTTCTTCACATAGTCATTTCCCTAGCGACGTCGTCAGTAGCCCCTTGGACTCGGTATGGGTAAATCTCGTGTGGTTCACTCGGAAGACGAAGAGTGCTCCTTCAAGGAGTGTCGGCTCACTCAACAATGCGAATGGATTCGACGAGAAGCAGAACGCCCAGCGGCCCAACGTGATGAGGCCGATGTTGCTAGGTGGTGTTCACCCTCACATACAGCATACAGCGCGAGGCGATGCAACGAAGTTATGTGTTGTGACTGTTGAACCATTTAACATAACATAATATTTACCAAGACAAACCCATGCAACGGTGGTCTTCCATATTCACGTAGTGGAAGTGCTCTGTATGTTTGCCCCTCCGAAGTTTAACCTTCTCCACAATTTATTCCCTGTTTGCTTGCATTCCACAACGTCTGTTGGGTGCAATGAATACTCCACGTAAATTTCAGTGGTTGTGCTTCTCTGTGTTCGCTGGTTTTCGTATACTCTTTGAATAAGTCGCGCAGTCATACAATCACCCTCATCGGACATGTGTTGACATTTGGCAGACGGCTAGGTTAAACAGAAAATATTTAGATCAAATAAATTGTTAGCGAATATGTCTTCCACACTGTGTGACAAGAGCTCTCAGAGGCAACCTAATAAAAAGTTCATGCTTTTAATAGTACTCCACGTCGCCACAAACACATGGATATTTGTAGCACATCTAAATGGTCGTTGACATACTGCACAAACGTGCCACCTTCGGTGGATGTGTTTAGAAAATGGCTTCAGGTTATAGTACGTAATGTGCTGTAGCTGTCTAAAAAGAGCAATCATCATTTTGCGGAGTAATATCTACACATGAAAAAATTGATTACAACATTTATTGATGTTTTTTAAATACATTTGTTTCTGCGGCTTGTAGGATAATTTGAAGCTTTTTACTGTCCTTTTTCTTCTGTTTTCAGAACCTGAACCTGCCAGAAGGTGTCGTGGTACGTAAAAAAGAAGGAAAAAAAAAACGACAGGCGATCGAAAATATTTTTTCTCTCGTATGCAAATATTGCGGTCCTTACATTGGACAATGATTTATTATATTATGTTGACGACAAATTCCAAACTAGCGAAATATGAATGGATTTTTGTTGTGAGAAATTACAGGCGGCAAGCTTGTTTATTTCTGCAATCGAAGTGTACGTATCAGTAAGGAAGTACCCGACGCGACAGAAAAAGAATTCGCGTGCATTCCTCCAATTATAGTTGTTTCACTCAAGCATTGGTCACTTTCAGTGCACACATTGCACACTGAAGTTGAGAGAAGATACGCCGAACGATGCGACGACGTTGTATCAGCCATATCTGTTGTATGGCCGTATTTTGAAAGGCAGCTAAAGCCAAGACGCACGTTGCAGGATGTAGTGCGAGCTGTGTATTGTAATAAAGTTTCTGGTAAGTTGCAAACCAGGCCTCGACGTCTTGGTCGTCAGTCCCTCTGGATATCGGTGGATGACGCTGAGGCAGCACGCCGGGACCAACGGTTGGTTGAGTCTTAGAGGGACCATGGGTGATGGTTTCTTCCACCATCGCTGGCGCTGGAGGCAGGGTACGGCTTCGTAGTTCCAGGTTGTGAGACTAGGACACTACCCAGCACCTCCACGAAACTGTAAGGGGGTTTTGTACAAGCAGGGGCTACGTAAAAACAGCCTTGGCACAAGAGTGTAGGTTGCTGACTCATGCTCTCCGGGCTGCCGGACGTCGTCGTCCACTCTCAAGGGTTCGTGACCCTCTTCGCCACTGTGGGGATCGAGGTGCCTTCCCGCGCCTTGTCCCCCAGCTCGCGCGTGGCGCTTAGCTCGATCCCCGGGAACCGCCGCCGTAACGACAACATGGCGGACACGGCTAGCGCGCCGGACTTACTTTCCCGCGCAAACCGTGCTTCTCCCCCCCGCTATTGGACTTGCCCCGCGAGACACGTCACCGGGACTCGCCCTGATTGGCCTCCCGCGCGGCGGCCCCCGGGCACCCTCTCCACCCGAGCTCTCGTCCGCTGAGCGCTTCCTCGCCACGGGAGAGGCTCACAGGCTCGCAACGAGGTGGTTACATGAGACCTTTGTTCTCGCGACTCCTCGGTATCGCGCTTGGCGGACCGCTACCCGGTTAGCCCTAGCGCAGCGGGCGCGCGTACTCGATCGGTCTTGCGGCGAGCCTTGGCCCGTAAGCGCCGTGACTGTAGCACTGAGCTCTACCTTGGGTGAATAAACCCTTGTTTGTTGGCGATCTGACTCCGGAGCCTTCTCTGCGCCGTGTCGAAAAGTCGACGAACCCTGCCGTAGCGCCTTTGTGCGTTGCGGAGTGGAGGAGCGTCGTGCCCTTTCCTGACCGTCGCTCGTAGGGTAAGCCTTGTGCAAACCCATCTCCACATAACTGGCGCCCAACGTGGTTTCGGCATGGCATCAGAGCAGGCCCCTTCACGGCCCTTGTTCCTGCCTGACCCCCTGGCTGTGGACTTATCGTCCTTCGGAGCGAACGACACCGATAGCACGAGGTAGGTTCGCCTCGGCGACCCTCTGCTTTCGGCCACCGGGGGCGATCCCTTCTTTGGACAACCCTTTGGTGACGACCGCTCGGATGTGTACGATAGTGCTAGCCATGCCAGTTTCGGGTTTCCTCAGCTGTTTGAGACGAGCGCGGAGCAGGTGCCTACTAGCCCCTCCGACGTGCTGTCTCCGCTCGCTGGCCTTTGTCCCGAGCGCAGTTGTGCCCAACGTGCCGCATCGGAGCCACCCTGCTTAGATGCTCGCGCGAATACGCTCGCCGGCCTCCCTTTGTCCCGAGCGTCGTTCGCTGCGCCATGTGCCGCATCGGAGCCACCCTGCTTAGATGCTCGCACGAATACGCTCGCCGGCCTCCCTTTGTCCCGAGCGTCGTTCGCCGCGCCATGTGCCGCATTGGAGCCACCCTGCTTAGATGCTCGCACGAATACGCTCGCCGGCCTCCCTTTGTCCCGAGCGTCGTTCGCTGCGCCATGTGCCGCATCGGAGCCACCCTGCTTTAGATGCCGGTACGAATACGCTCGCCGGCCTCCCTTTGTCCCGAGCGTCGGTCGCTGCGCCATGTGCCGCATCGGAGCCACCCTGCTTAGGTGCGCGCACGCATACGCTCGCTGGCCCACCTTTGTCCCGAGCGCCTTTCTCGGACGAATACGCCGTGAGGTGCAGCCTTCCCGCTACGCCGTAGGTGCGAGCTCGCTCGCTGGCCTTCCTTTGTCCCGAGCGCAGTTCGGTGTCCCGTGCGCCGCAGCTGAGCCTCGCTGTTGGTGCAAATTGCTCGCTGGCCTCTCCTTGTCTCGAGCGCAGCTGGGAAGCAATGTCGAGCGCGAGCCACCCCGCTCAGCCGACAAAGTCGCCGCGCGTTCCGACTACCGCTTGCCTCATGCACAGCCGTGCGACATTTTCGACGTGCGTGAGTCACCCCGCTCCGCTGTCGATCCGTCTGCCGGTCATGTGAGGCCTCATGCGCCTGTCGGAGCGGCAGCCCAGCTCTTCTCTTTGCCGTTTACTGGCCCAATTCGGTCGGTCGTGCATTGAGCGGACCTGTCCGTTGGTCCTTTTTGCTCTCCGGAAGTTGGCGTTAGCGTACGTGCTGTTTGCTGTGGAGACGTACAATCCGGCTTAAGCGCTTGTGCGAGCCATCGGGCCGCCTCGCGCGCTGGACGTTGACATGGCAGTGGTACCTTGTTCTGCGCCACCGGAAAGGGAGTTCAAACGTGGTGGCCGACGCCTTGTCGCGAGCCCCCGTTTCGGCGTTTGATCCTTTGGTCCGCCACTCCCGTGAGCATTCGCACCAAGTAGAAGCCGGAGCCCCAGTCTCCTATGGCTCAAAAGGCGCGAACCTCATGCACTTAGTAGAGACCGGAGCCTGTGTCTCCAATGGCTCGAAAGGCGCGACCCCCGACGGCGAAGCGATCCTCGGATTGCCAGCCCCGGGAGAGGACGTTTACCTGGTGGATCCCGTTACCTCATCGGGTATTGTCTTCAGCAGGCAAGAGCTGCTAAAGGCTTAGCAGAGCGATCCATTTTGTAAATAGCAATCGTTGACGGGCTCAAAGAGCCGAGCTCCCAAGAGGAGCGGGGCGGCAAAGCCGCCGGGCGCACCCGGACAGCTGGTATTGCTGTTGGCGCCGAGTGCCACGCAGCTTGTATTGTTGCGGGCACGTGGGATCCGTATCTGCTTAAGCAGAACGACCCGTTTTGTAAATAGAAATCGTTGACAGGCTCCAAGAGCCGAGCTCCCAAGAGGAGTGGGGCGGCAAAGCCGCCGGGCGTACCCGGACAGCTAGTATTGCTGCGGGCACGTTGGATACGTATCTGCTTGACGCCGATAAAGCTCTCCTGCGCTATATCCCATCTGAGGAGGCTCCCCAGGAGTCTTTCAAGGTGGTGATACCCCGCAGCCTAAGGAAAGCCACCCTGAGCTATTTCCACGACTCGCGGGTGGCCGGACATGCGAGTGGCCTTAAGACCTTCCAAAAGTTGTGCCGCTCCGCTACCTGGCCAGGCATGAAGCGTGACGCTCTTCACTACGCCCGCTCATGCCGCGTGTGCCAATGTATGAAGCCTCGCGCGGGCAAACCCCCGGGCTCATGCAGCCAATCGACAGCCAGCTACCCTGGCAAGTCGCGGCCTGTGACATTATGGGACCTTTTCCCAGAAGCCGGCGAGGCTACGTTTTTCTCCTCGCTGTCACAGATCACTTCACGAAATGGGTTGAACTTTTTCCCCTTCGGAAGTTAACGGCACGCGCAATCTGGGACAAGTTGACCGAGGTCTTTAACCGCTTTGGCTTTCCGGCGGAGCTGATAACGGACAACGCGTCCTACTTCACGGCCAAGGTGTTCGTGGATGCGTGTGCTGCCTTTGGCATTAAGCACCGCAAGACAACCACGTATCACCCACAGGCCAACCCGACAGAATGGATTAACCGGAACCTCAAGCCCTTGCTCGCGGCCTTTGCCCAGCAACATAGGGATCGGGATGTCTGTCTTAACGAGATAGGCTTCTCCTTGCGGTCCACGGTGAACCGTTCGACTGGGTACACGCCCGCTTTCCTCAACTTCGGGAGAGAGCTGCCAAACCCCATGGACCGCGTTCTGCGGACCGGCAGCGGGGCGTGCGCCACGAAAGCCGGCCTTTCCGGCTACGCGGCGGAACTGCGCTCACGGATGGACGCGGCCCTTGACCTGGCCCGTTCCAACCTGGCAAAAGCGCGAGCTGGACAAAACGTCCAATACGACCGGTCACATAGGGACGTGCACTATGGTGTCGGCGATCTCATCCTCAGACGCAACCATGTCTTGAGTGACGCCGCCAAAGGCATCTCTGCCTCCCTGTCGGCCAAATGGTTGGGCCCGTACCGAGTGGAGACCAAAACGTCCCCTCTGGTATACAAGCTGGCTGACTCCCAAGGGAGACCAGTCGGCGGTCCAGTTCACGTCTCGGACCTCAAACCTTTCGTTGCCCGTAGCAACGACTGGGGAGAGGGGGAGGCGGTCAACCAACCGCAGGCAAACCGTGATACGGCTGGCCCCAGGCCACGCCACCGGTACAACCTACGGAAACGCACCTAGGCAGGTTTTCTCCCACCAGCTGGTAGCCGGACTTTATTCCCTACCACGCCGATGAACGGAGAGACACAGCTACGGTGCGAAGGCGCACGTTGAAGTGGTGACAGGCCCTTTTGGCCTAATATACCCTCTCGTGCTCACCCGCCTTCTGACGCGCCTAGTCAGCTTTCTCCCACTAGCAGGTAGCTGGACTTCATTCCCTACCATGCCGGTGAATGGAGAAATGTAGCTACGGTGCAAGGGCGCACAGCGAAGCGGATGACAGGCCCATGTGGCCTAATATACCCTCTTATGTGTTGCCCAAGCCTCAGCCTGGCAAACGCCCCTTTTTGGGCTGTCAGCCAGGCGGGCAACTTCCTTGGCACGCCGGCTATGCCGGGGGGCGTTCCTGTCCTTCACCTTGTGTCGTCCAGTCTGCTCCCTGCGCCTGGCTCCACTGTGCCACCAGTCTTGCTGACCACGAAGCCGGCTGTCCCTGGTCCTACCATGCCAGCCTGTTGCTGACCTCAAGGCCGGCTGCTCCTGGTCCTTCCGCCATGAATGACTCCTGCCTCTGGGGGCCACGAACCCGTGCCAGCCTCGCCTCCTGCTGCCTAGGCTGCCGCTAATTGTGGCTGGTCCCCAATCAGGCGCTGACATCTGGCCGAGGATGGTCACTCCGGCTTCTGCTGCTGACCTGGCTGCCGGTCATCCCGGCCGGCTGTTCCTGCTACCGTGCAATCCGGGGAGCCCAGTGACTTCTGTGGTGGCTGCTGCGCCAAAATGGCAGCCACGCCTCGCGCGTTCCTGGCTGCTCCAGTCCGGCGGACGTCGAGTGTTGCTGGCTGAACCATGGTGCTGCCCTGCCCCGTCCTTCCTGGGCTGCCGACTCTTCCACCTGGCAGGGGGTCCTTCCAGTGTGCGGAACTTTGGTGGCCAAGGCAAACCCCTGGCTTTGTGTCAAGAGAAGCGACGTCTTCACCTTTTTGGACTGCTGTGGCCCCTTCTCCCTGTCCTGCTCCTGAGGAAGACGACGACACCCTCTTGGACTTTGCCCCGTTGGCTTAGCCCTCTTTGGCTGAGTCAACCTTGCCACTTGGCCTCGGTCAGCCACTTAGGAGGCTGGCCTCGGTCTTTAGGAGGGGGGAATGTGGGGATCGAGGTGCCTTCCCGCGCCTCGTCCCCCAGCTCGCGCGTGGCGCTTAGCTCGATCCCCGGGAACCGCCGCCGTAACGACAACATGGCGGACACGGCTAGCGCGCCGGACTTACTTTCCCGCGCAAACCGTGCTTCTCCCCCCCGGAATTGGACTTGCCCCGCGAGACACGTCACCGGGACGCGCCCTGATTGGCCTCCCGCGCGGCGGCCCCCGGGCACCCTCTCCACCCGAGCTCTCGTCCGCTGAGCGCTTCCTCGCCACGGGAGAGGCTCACAGGCTCGCAACGAGGTGGTTACATGAGACCTTTGTTCTCGCGACTCCTCGTTATCGCGCTTGGCGGACCGCTACCCGGTTAACCCTAGCGCAGCGGGCGCGCGTACTCGATCGGTCTTGCGGCGAGCCTTGGCCCGTAAGCGCCGTGACTGTAGCACTGAGCTCTACCTTGGGTGAATAAACCCTTGTTTGTTGGCGATCTGACTCCGGAGCCTTCTCTGCGCCGTGTCGGAGAGTCGACGAACCCTGCCGTAGCGCCTTTGTGCGTTGCGGAGTGGAGGAGCGTCGTGCCCTTTCCTGACCGTCGCTCGTAGGGTAAGCCTTGTGCAAACCCATCTCCACACCACTACACATATAACACTTCCGAACTACATTAAGTATGAGGCGGTGTCATGAAAAAGGAAAAGTGGAATGGTGACAGCGCTATTGCTCGCCCAATTCATTTCTAGACTTTAAATTAAAAATCCTGTCGGTTTAGTAGGGTAACTAGCTGTCTTTAGGGCCCCCGGTGAAGCAAACAATGATGCTGCGCAAGTTGATAAAGGTTGTAGTGTAAGTGAAAAACACATTTATTGCGGCTATGTACAAGGGGGGAGCCTGGGACGAGCAAAGATGGCCCGCCCCGTATAAAGTCTAGGAGGGGTTCCTATTGCGGGACCCTTGTGGCTTTTGCTCAAGCCGGGGCTCGGTCCACCAGGGCACATTGGTCCTGTATGATCCAGCTGCCGAGCAGAGCAGCCTCCCAGCTCTCTCGGGAAGGATGGAGGTGGGAGTTTGTATTGTTTAGGAGAAGCTCTGAGCGAAATTAGCTTTGAAAGAAGGCTAAAGAAGTGAATTTTAAAACAATAGCTGGCAAAAATACAAATGGGATATGTACCTGAAAAGTGTGCATGTGGAAAGGAGGACGAGGTCAGGAAAGTTGGCGAACAAGTATTAGGTAAGCGAAAGTGTTAATATAAAGCAAGCAGTCCTTGATGAGAAGGTGACTGAAAGAGAGACAGTCAACTGGAGGCAAGGGAATCAAAGAAAGAATACCATGTAAATTGAAAAAAAAAATGCCAAGAACAAATTTGAGGAAAAATTGATACGATATCGCAAAGAGCAGCCCTTTGCTATTTTAGACCGCCCAGATTGCCTGTATACAAACACATAGCGGAGTAAATATGTGCTACAGAAGGCGGAATTTCTGTGCCCCAAAAAACGCTCGGCAACGACTCAGCACCTCGTAATGAAACGTCAAGATATTAACCCAGGGAGACAAGTGTATCCTTAGAAACTGGCGCAACTTCGTTGCATATTACAAAGTACATTTTCCACGCACAAGAAAAAAGTGTTTCAGCTATTCGCAGTCAGACCCAAGGCTACACCCAGCGCTCTGAACAAGCCAATGACTGATTGCGAAATGCGCCTAATTTGGAAACATGACACCGCACAAAAAACACACACGGAAAGGGGGAGCGCAACTTTCTTGCGTTGTGCCCGGTTTCCGAATTTTGCACATTTTGTATTCACTCATTACAATGAGCCATGTAGCCCCCCAAGACATTCTAATCAGTAAACCAAGGTAATCGGTATACCTTAGGATCAGTTCAGGCGCAAAAATGTTGAAGCTGCTCAGATCGATTTTCTAGGCACACCGTGTGTTATTAAACCATCCGCCAGTATATCACACAGAGAAGCTTCATTTTTTATGGAACCGCGCGCATAAAAATTGACGATTGCAGGTCATTTTTCTGA
>NC_051158.1:147633342-147715368 GCF_013339745.2 Dermacentor silvarum | reverse complement strand
GGAACTGAAATTATGAAACATTGTATGCTAACCAATTGTCAAAGCTCTATATGTGAAGAAACCTAAAACATAACAAATCTATTGCCTCAGATAGATATGCTGCGGCAATCGTTCTTGAACAGAATTGATCGAGCAGCTATGAAAATTTAGATGTAAATACCTTTACCACGCCACGCCTACCATTGCTGTGACAGGCATACTGCCGTAATAATTGAAATACAGTATATACAACACAATTCTAGATAAGCAGCTCTCAAAATACCAGGTATGAAGACGTGCAGTTCCGAATCTAGTGTTTTGCATAAGACAGATAGCCTACACGGATGTTCGCCGAAATGAAATTATGAAACATTTCTATGCTAACCAACTGTGAAAGCTCTATATGTGAAGAAATACAACACATAACATATCTATTGCCTCAGATAGATATGCTGCGGCAATCGCTCTTGAACAGAATTGATGGAGCAGCTATGAAAATTTAGATGTAAACACCTTTACCACGCCACCCTTCTAATTGCTGTGACAGGTATACTGCGGTATTAATATAATTACATTATTTGCAAAACAATTCTAGATAAGCAGCTCTCAAAATTCCGGTTGTGAAGACGTGTAGTTCTGAAACTAGAGTTGCATAAAACAGATACGCTACACGGATCTTCCTTAAACTGAAAATATGAAACATTAGTATGCTAACCAACTGTCAAGACTTTATTTGTGAAGAAATACAACACACAACCAATCTATTGGCTCAGATAGATATGCTGCGGCTATCGTTCGTGAACAGAATTGATGGAGCAGCTATGAAAATTTAGATGTAAACACCTTTACCACGCCACCCCTAGAACTGATCTGACCGGTATACTGCGGTGATAATATAGTTACTGTATTTACACAATAATTTTATCTCTCAAACATTTGTACCAAACTATCAAACATTTGTATGCTAATCAACTCTGAAAGCTGTACTTGTGAGGAAATATAACATGCAACAAAGTATTGCCTCTGGTAGATATGCTGCGGCGATCGTACTTGAACAAATTGATGAAGGAGCTAACAAAATTTAGCTGTAAACACAATTACCACGCCACCCCTAGCATTGATGTGACAGGTGTACCGTGCTGATAATAGAAATAACGTATTTAGACAATTATAGCTAAGCAGCTCTTTAATTTACAGTTATGAAGACATGTAGCCCGGAACCTAGAGTTTTGCATCCTCCGCGGATCTTCATTGAACTGAAATTAGGAAACATTTGTATGCTAACCAACTGTGGAAGCTGTAGTTGTAAGGAAATATAACACTCAACATAAAGTATTGCTTCGGGTAGATATGCTGCGGCGATCGTTTTTTTTTTTCTGGAATGTTTTTGGCAAAACTAACATAGTAACACTTCGTGATATTTAAGCACATATTGCAGTTAGTACACCAGCGTGTTACTCTGTTTAAGTCACCTTGTAATAATTTTGCATCTCATATTGAAGCAATTTGCCGATAGATCACGCAGCCGTCTGCGACTAATTTTAAGCCGGATTGTATATTACCTGCTATGTCGTTCATGTAAACCAAAATATAGGAGCGGACACATAACGCCGCCTTGCGGTACACCCGAAGTCACGCTTACATACGATGACTTTACTGCATTTGAAACGACACACTGTTCGCGACTACCTAAGTAATTCCGGATCCAGGTTTGTAGTTTAGCATTATGTGTTTAAGGAAGCGACTTTGATGCATAACAGATTGTGAGGCACTGTGTCGAATTCTTTGCGAAAATCAAGAAACAATGCATCATGAAAGTAGTTACTGTCAATCCCTGTAAGTATGACGTGTTGAAATTCAGCTAGTTGTGTTACGCATGAGCGACCCTGCCGAAATCCGTGCTTGGAGTTAGTAAAAAAATAATAGATCTAACATATTTGAACAACGCGCTGTAAGTAATGTGCTCTAATAATTTTCAGTAGTTTTGAATTATTAATATTGATGATCAGGATATTCACGATCATCGATTAAGGATATTGATTATCATCATACAAATAAACTCACTGGCACCTACCCATTATGGGGGATTTCCTATGTATATTTTTGTGCCTGGTCCTCTTCGCGAATGAGCACACATTCGCCATCTTTCACTGTCAATATATTCCTTCCTTCTAATCCCATTTTCTGTTCAGCCAGTTACTCAGATTCAAACGGACACTTTTCAAGAAAAATCACAGTCTGTTCTCTTTTTTTTATTTTCTACTACCGTGACGTTTTGACATTTAGTGTATGGTTTCGTGCGTATTCAAGGTTCTTTTTATGTGTAACGATGTGAACTATCTTTAAATTCAATTACCAACTTCTTGTGCTTTCCATCTCCATGTCGTACTAACTTTTATTACATTAATATCTCATTGCATTACCTGAACCACTAGCCCATTTACCTATTTTCCCCATTAAATTCCGGTAAGTCAATGTTATATACTGTACCTGACTTGAGGGTGGTTTTAGATTGCTTGAAAGCTGGAAAAAAATTTGAATGATTCGTTAGGTTGATGTGATTTCACAACTACACGCAAATTACGCCACAAGAAATATTAAAAGTGAAAAGCGAAATGCTCTAAATGTGAGTAGAAATTTTTTTAAAGAAAAAAATCCGTGGAACCCTTCTTACGATGACCATAAATATAGTGACACAACATATGTGGATCGTCGCAACCAGGCGCAACGCCGGTGCCAGCGAACACTAAGAATTCCGGCCTCGCTTGCCCCCACACGGAGCCTCACATACTGTGTGACAGAAGGTGGCGAGACGTTCTTTGAAAAGCGGCACAAACCCAAAGCATTCGTGGCACAACTCGCTAAAGCGTCGGCGTGGGAGGCGGCACCTATAACGTGTACACCAGCGGGATTCCACTTTCGCCATTCGATGACGATGATTTATTGAGATCTCCTTTGAAATGGGGTGGTGGGAAATGGTCACGTAGCCTGCTTGATTTAATCAGGTATGCGAAACATGCTTTATTGCTAGAGTTCTTATATACATTTAAAATGGTTTTTCTTCGTCAAAACTTCTCAATGTATCTTGTACCGATACCTATGCATTTAACGCATCCGGCTATATCAATCTGTTCCTTGCTTTTTTATCTACAAACATTGTATAGTTATCTTGCTTCTCTCGACTACTGATTTGTTAATGGTACCATGCACTTCAAATACAAGCCAATACGGAAGGTTCATGTTACGTACGAGTCTCACTGGGTGAATATTTTCGCCTTCCTTTACCATGTGCTAAGTGGTTTCGGGATTTTACGCAGCAGTGTACACATGCTCCATCTTGCCTAATAACATTGGGCGCCATCTGGGGACATCCCAGCGAAGCTTGAGCATGACCTCTGAAATGAATTGTGAGCCGACGCCTGCAAACGCACTTACACCCGCCATACGGGAACCAGCTCATCTCTCACGCTCCTTTCTGGAAGCAATGACACTGCCGAGAAGTCCGCGCCTGCCTCCGAGACAAGAAGCTGGGCACGCCGGCGCCAGCGAACACTAAGGGCCCATTCACACTTGCGACTGGGCGAGGTCGCGCGACCAATTGCGACTGGCGACCAGAAAACTACTCAAGACGAACGATGTTCACACTTACAAATGCGACCGACGAGTCGCTAAACCGAAATGTATCACGATATGCCGTTCACGTCTGCTTGAAGTGTCATCGCCGCGTAAAATAAGCGTCTGCGTATACGGACGTCCTGTTCCTTCACATCTGATTGGTTCAGCTGTTCTGCGACTGCGGTCGCGCGACTGAAAAATCGAGCAGTGAGCGACTGGCCCGACACGGTCGCATTTCGAGAAAAGCGACCATTTGCGACTACTTGCGACTGGTCGCTTTGCAACCAACTTGGTCGCGCGACCTCGCCTAGTCGCAAGTGTGAATGAGCCCTAAGAATTCTGCCCTCGCTTGCCCCACACGGAGCTTCACATACTCTGTAACAGAAGCTGCCGAGACGTTCTTTGAAAAGCGGCACAAACCCGAAGCATTCGTGGCGCAACTCGCAAAAGCGTCGGGTTGCTGTCCTTGAGGTTCGAGAACATAATAATCCATAGGATAAATATATGGGATTTTTTTCTCACTGTAGAGGAGCACGTTTCTAGTAGCACATGCCTTGTTAGTCAAGTTGGCATCAAATATGTTCAATTAGGAGCCGGGCAGCCCATACAAAAATACATCCCCACTTTCTTTCGAAATCTTCCTAACTTGCTATCAACTTCACTAACATGAGGTGTAATTTTAATTTCTATTAACAGATGTTACAAAAAAGTTGGTAGGCTCTCTGTTTACTATCGTTTGAAGAACGTTTGTTTAAAGAAAGTTTAAAGACAGTTGGTTGGCTCTGTTTCAATTCTTGATCGAAGAAACGTATAACAAATATATTTACTTCATTAAGTTGCTCGTATATCATTGCAATAAAGAAGCATAAGATGCAAAAATGGTAGTGCCAAAATTAATACCAATACCTGAGTGTCGTATGGACGATTGTTTCCTGTAGTACAAAAACAACTCCTCCCCATATCGAAAACAGGGTCGCACGCGAATCTTGCCCAACCCTAGGGAAGGGGTTGGTCAGTTTTTTAGCGTTTGAGACGTTCACGGACCAGCTGCCGTTCCTTAAACGCAGCCTGCTCTTCGGCAGAACGAACCAATCGCAGCACTTCCGTAGATCTGCCGGGTCTGAACTGGTGGGAAATGGTGGAGGCGAGGCGAGCGAACACGCGATCACGTCCTATCCCTCTTCCGTTGGGAGGGGACGCCTGTAATTGGCTGGGGGTATGGCGTGACCGCTCGCGCCAGCTGCGGGCGGAGCGTCTGCTTGTTCATGCATTTAGGGCTCTGTTATACTCCGGCGTTCACAACGCGCGCGCGCGCCGGGGTTCGTTTCGTCGCGTCACGTCGGCGATGCCCCGCCAGGCGCAAATCCGCCTCCCCTATAGTCCAACGCGACGCGGCCCGACGCAGCGTCCGTAGCCAAAGCAGCGCATGCTCAGTAGAGCAGAGCGCCGCGCGGAAAGTGAGCGCCGCGTGGAAAGAAACACGGACGCGGTGCAGTCTGGGTAACGTCGTCGGCGCGAAATGCAGCATGCTGCATTTCGCGCCGGCTGCCGCCGGGCCGCGCCGACGGACGCTGGTTGCGTCGGTCGCGCCACGCGTCAGACTATAGAGCGCTCGCGTTTTGCTAGCGTAGCGTCGCTGCGCCCAGCGTGCGCGCGCGTCGACGTTACGTCGGAGTATAACAGAGCCCTTAAAACGAAGCTTGTCGAACCGTGAAAAGCGAAGCTTGTAGTACCCTCAAAATTGGGTGTCGCGTTCCCTTACCTTCGGTTTCACTGCCCTTCGTTGACGCTGGGTTTCGGTAAGACGGGATTTTAACGTGGGATACGCGGCCTGCCGCTGTAACCGAGCCTGGGCTTCGGCTGCTTTTAACGCAAGATCCGCTCGGCAAGCTTGAGCCTGCTCCCGGCGACGTTGTCAGCGTTTCTCGTTGAATGTGGCCTGTTCCGCCGCTGACTCAGCCCATCTGGGCTGGCCTGGCTCAGGCCAGCCCGTCTGATTGTTGAGCTTGCACTGAAAATGGGACCCGTGGCAACGCGCGCGCGCGCATTTCTTTCCACTGCCCTTCCCCCGGCACGCTCCCGCTCCAGATAGGGTCCTGCCGTCACGTGTTACTGGCCCGCGACTCAAGTGCTTCATCAGCGCGAGATTTTTCCGGTCAACCTAAAACGGCACTGACACTTGTGAGGCAATAGCAGGTTAGTTTGAAAAACAAGATTTTGATACACTGGGAGCTTAATCCCTAACTTTTGCGCGTGACGCAGAGATGTTAGCATTGCTCCGCTCAAAGCAATAGCTCTTGTTTGGCTTTGTGACGCCTCGTAAAACCATTCATTAAGGTGACAGCCTTATATGTCTCATCGTTCAGTCCACCTTCAGAGTCCTTGAGCGAAAAGCGCGTCATCGATGCTAAATGGTGTTTAGAAAAAAATTATTTTAACAAAAGCGGATACGAACAATGACGGCACAATTCCACTAGGACGTAAATATATACAAAGTACGGAGCACTGTATACACGGCTCCTTTTTTTGTAGAAATGTCCGAGTCCACACTCACTAACATACACCCACATACGGACTTACGGAAATGCATAGTTACGCTTGAACTAATTGTCACATTATATACAATGATGTTGAATATAAACCGTGTACACCATCGTCATTAGGCCTCCCCTAATGACACACACCGAATGGTGGATCCACCTCAAAATCATTCGCAGGGGTGGGGTCTTCAATGTCGCAACCAAGGAGTAAGGTTGCTCTATGGCTGTAAGAAGTGGCACATACATGGATAACACAGGCAGAGAGTCATATTTCTCGATGTATTGCGTAAGTGCCTGTTGGTCTGATGCAATGCCATATACGTAACATGCGTGTTGAGTTCTTTCAGTGGCGTGCATGCCCATGTTCCTTCAGTTAGTATGCACACATAATCTTGCTCCACACCAGTGCCTAACATGCGCCAACCACACATTAACTGTCAAGTGCCACGTGGCAATCCTAATGATTTCACATGCCATCATGCTTTGGATGTTACCAGAAAGGTCCGATTCCCGCAGGTGTTGATAAGCAATACTGTTTTACTCGAGATCATACTACTAGGCATAATCTTATACCAAGGTAACGTTTAGCATGTGGAATTGCTAGATCTGCGTTTAGGTCCACCTGTAAAAAACGTACAAAACAAGTTAGATTGCTACAACCTAGCTTGCCCGACACCCACTGTGACCTCCACCCGGCCTGCTTGCTACCCACAACCCACCACGTTACCAGCTGGCATGCCTTCTACCCACAACCCGCCAAGACCCTAGCCGGTATGCCCAATACCCACAACCCACTCAGCATAAACACTGCATACCCTGGCCACCCGGCATACCCCCTACATTATTCCACTATGGTTCTACGTGCCGGGGTTCGATATGCCTACCATGTGTCACTTTGGGTGCAGCATATATTCATCGAAGCAAAAGATGAACAGAGTGGAGCAAGCGAGGTACCCGGCAATGGCGAATGGTCCGGGCAGACGACGGATGTGACATCACGTACAACCTATGTGTGCCTGTTTGTGACAGCAGTGTTTTTATCATCAGATGAGTATGATCAGTTGAACCATAAAAATATTTCCAGTGTTATAACAAGCACATGCAAATAACTTTGTTACTCAAACTGCGTCTGATGTTTTACTGTTTTCTCATGCATGAAGTGTGGCATTGTGCTGCTGGTTACACTCGCAGTAGCAAAATAGGGCAAAGCAAGAAATGTGTATTGAGTCAACAAGGCTGCTATTTACGTCTATATCGTATCGCGTGTAACACGTGTACTACGCACGATAAGCTAAGGGGCGTTGCCCAACTTATCTGTAGCATGATCATCTAAGGGGCGTTGCCGCATGTCAGTGTATGAAAACAACTGCTCGATAAATGGTGGGCACTGATGACCTGTTAACCGGAACGTGCCGTTATGCTGATACACGGTGCCAGAAGCGTCTACCACGTACGCTCATCCGCTCGTCTGAAGGATACCAGTCGCCGAGCGAAGCCTGTCATGGTGAATTTTGTAAAACCACCGGAGAAGTTACAGTTGGAAGGTGACATAAGCAACTAGGACACCTTATTATTTTTCGGCGTAAATTATTGCCTTCCGCTTTCGGTAGTGAGCGGCTAGCGTTGGCTATGACCCTTTCAATCCTGTCGCTTCATTGAGCTAGCACTGCACCGAGTAATAAAAGAAAATGTTCACTAACAACGTAATCATTTCAAGTTAAGCAGCATCGTTCTTAGCGAAGATTACTCGCCCGCAAACCGTATTCCTCGGAGAAATCTGATCGAGTTTAGAAAAAGTCAGCCCGGTGAACCTGTGTTTAAACTAAGATAAGGTAAACTGCTTAAGAAGAACAGGTGCTATGTTTTTGATGCCAAAATGAAATGCGTGGCAGAAAAACAGTCGCAGGGCCAACGAGCAAGCAAATAGTTCCTCCAGGTAATTTTACTTAGCTGAGCGAGAGAGGAAGTGGCCAATCTTCACAACACCATCTGTCCATCTTTTACAGCGAATATGTTTACCTCTACCAGCCAAGGAAATTTTCGTGTCGGCGTAAGCAAAAGAGGCCAGGCTAAACATTTAATACAAACATCACATCTTCTTTGAAATCAGGCATACAGCATGCAGCTCAGCACTCGTTTTCAAAAGAAAAACCACAAAACAAGCATCAAAACCACATGATGGATGATAACAAAGGGAACAGCCAACGACGCGTTGCGGTGTAGATTAGATTGGCAGCTGCTTCGAAAGAGGTTGACATCATTGAAAACTCCCGTGAAACCAGTGTCTCTGGTTTTACTCTTTGTAGAGCCATGTGTTAATTCAAGTGACGTCACAATGGGTAATTGTTGTGGGTGTTGTTTACAGCGGTCCTTCCCCCGCGTATGTTTCCCGGTAAAGATTACGGTTGCCTAAGCTACTCCGAGTGGAAAAGTACCCAATAGCATAGAAATCACGTAGTGACGTGACCATGGTCCAGCAAATTATTCAGTTCATTCGAGGCATGGGTAGACCACGGAAAGTAAAGACGCCAGAAGAACATCGTGAACATAATGTCGTTGTGAAGTAGTAAAGTGTGTGGTTAAGTACATTTCCCTTGTCTCTAGTTTCACTCTTTGTAGAGCCACGTGTGTGAATTCAAGTGACTTCACAATGGGTAATTGTTGTGGGTGTCGTTTACAACTTCGCTGTCCAACCACCTTCACAGCGTGGATTGGAACCACCGTTTTTAACAGAATAATTTGCCACAAAGAATAACCAGTCGATATCATGGTATTTAAGTACACTAACCACCGTTTCAAAACCCATCATCTCAATTTCTCCATCTCCATCGTTTATTCATTCGCGCTAACATTAGAACTGTGCTGAACAATTTTTTTTTCATTGTACTTAGCGATGGACACTTGCTCTCCACACATTACAGCCTTAACATAAACGTGGCTTTCGAATACTATTAATGATTCTGAAATCCTTGAGAATGCCCATGGCTTCTCAATTTATGGGGATGATCGTGCTGTGCATCGTGGAGGTGGTGTTGTACTCGCCATTTCTAACGACATTCCTTCATGGCGTATTTCTGTTACTAGTGACCTCCGAGATAATCTGGGCTTCATTTAACATTCATCCTCAGAAGGCAGTTATAGGCGTATGTTACCGATTTCCTTCCTCATCCACATTTGTTAGCGAATTGCATGATGTAAGTAATAACATATGATCACGCTTTCCATCATCGCCCCTTTATTTATTAGGCAATTTTAGCCTTCCCAACAGTAAATGGAAGACTCAACCTCCTTAATTACAGCCTTTCTCGTCTTCTGCGAAAAAACTTTTAGATTTGTGCTCCACTTTTTCTTTTTTACAAGTGTTCACTCAGCCTACTAGGAATACTGCTAGTATCTCAAAGACTCTCGACCTAGTACTTACTACTGAACCGCAACTAACTACCAACATTACCTTCTTTCCGCCGCTAAGTGGCCATTCTGATATATGCATTTTACCATTAGCGCCAATCATCCTAAAAATATCCAGAAGCAAACTATACTTCACTATAGGAGAGCGAACTTCGAGTCCATCAACAGTGAGTTACTCGTATGTACGTTCCTTGACACATTCCTAACTTTGGGTGTGTTCCAATTCTGGCCAGCATCGGAGACTGTCTACGTAGACAGCTAAGGAGACAGCCGAGACAGCTTCGAGGCCATGTAATGGAACGCGTTTCGAGCCGTCTGGATGACGTATGGAAGACGCGTCTGCGACGAGACGCCACCTCGCGGCGACAATAAACAGTTGAGAAAAGCACGCATTATTTCTGTATTTTAAGATATTGCGCCTGTGAACCTATGAAAAACACGATGTGACTTACATTAAGGGCGTAGGAAAACACGTCTATGTTTTCTTGTGCGCAGACGACCTTCCCATCGGCGTTCAAAGCATCCTGTTTAGCCGCCATCTTGTTTGGACAGGACAGTAGCCTGCATGGTTTCTAACTTCGATGCTGTCTTCGGAAAGCGGTCTACTTTGACGCCTTCGTGAGAATTGGAACGAGACTTAAGATGGCGGCTGTCCACTTATCCGTCTACTTTGCCGTCTTATGCGAGTATTGGAACACATCCTTTGATTACCGTTTTGTTCAAACTAAGTGGGACATGTATGCTCATAAAGTAAATGAGCTAATCAACAAATATGTTCCCAGCCGTATCTTAACTTCTAACTCACACGCCCCCTGGTATAAGATTAAAATTAAACGACTCTCTGACCGCAAGAAGCGTATCTACCGGTAAGCTTAGTTCTCCTCGAGTGCTTCTCGTGGAACGGCATACAAGGCGGCTTCTAACGAATATATTTGTCATGAGGTGCACGAACTAAGGGCACGGTGGAGAGCCGCATTGACTAGCTCTTAGCTTCAGGACCAACTTTGGGCCATCCAGCGAGCCCGGGAAGCTAGCTACTGACAGGGTCGCTCTGCTGCCCCCGGCGCGGCCTATACCCAGGCCATCAATTTGCAGGATATTCATTAAAGTTGTCTCACTCACTCACACAGGTGCACGTGCTGCGTTGCAACGAAGGTGAAGACGACAACGACGACGACGAAGGCGCGAGGATGACCATGCATTAGCACCCAAAAAAGGCGAAAAGAAAAAAAATCTCGAGAGAACCTCGTGGCGCGAGCGTGGAACGCTGGAGAGGCGCCATTGCGATAGTGGGAGCCGAGCGAAGAGTGCAGGAGCGGCGGAAGGATATTTAGGAAAATATTTTTTCATGAAAATAATCACTAATAGTAACTGTTTGTTGAGGCTTATAATCTTATGAACAATATTATTATTACTCATTGGCATCCGCTTCGGACTGGGGCGGTGCCAAATAGCCACTTAGCCTGTTTAAGGTAATCAGGTATGCTATGTATGGTTTTCAATCTATCATTTTATCATACATCTCTGCAATTTTTTTCTCTTCTTCAAAAGGTGTCTGCCTACCTTGTGTTGCTACAGATGCGTGTGATGGATCCGGTCATACCAATCTCTTCCCTACTTTTTTCCACCAATACGCCAAATGTTTCTTGCTTATCTCAGCTGCTAACAGGTTGATGCTTCTCCCCACTATAAATCTAAGCACTTCCGGAAAGTGAATACCTTGGATGAATACATTCGCATTCGATTATGGCGTGAACAGTGGTCTCCGCATTTTCGCTGCAGCAGACATATGCCTCATCTAGTTGCGAATATTTATTCCGGTATGTTTTTGCTCTAAACAATGTCACGTACCGGCACATGTGCTAGTCATCGACACGCCGATTAATGGGCGTCAAAAACGTAGCATGTCTCACGCCATTTACCGGCCGCCGCATGGCCGGTGGCCGCTGTAGCTTCTGTGCTGGTCAACTGACCCAAGTGTGTGCGTGTGTGTCAGTGTGGTGCAGTGCGGGGGGCGCGACCTCGGAGAGCGGGGGGGGGGGGGGGGGGCATAAACCGTTCCCTCTCCCTTGATTAACAGCGGCGCGGCCAAAAATTTTCGGAGGAGTCATGAAATAATTAGGTCAACTCTGCATACCTGCAGTTCCCTGACATAGGGAATTAGGGAAAGGAGAGACTATTTAATCGCATGTTTTTGGCCCTACTAATGAGTCGAGAAGCTGAGCCTGTAATCTGCTAAAAAGCAGTCGTGGAGCTACTGCCGTCCAGTATCGCCTGGGCCGCCTAGCCGCGTCGAAACTCCGAGTAACTAGTTGACGTACGAGACGACAAACCAACGTCGGCAACGAAGCTCACGGTAGTTGACCTCAAGTTAGCTCAACCTGCTTGAGGGATGTCGTCAGATCTAGACTCCCGGGAAACCCAGCGCAGCAATCGCATCCACCTCAACAAGATCGGCTCGCCAGCATTCTTCGGGAAAGCTCTGCGCGCCGACTTCACGGTTTATGGACGTGCTGCTGCTGCCCGGCCATGCGTATGTCATCGATTGTTTTCTTTTGGACTTCGCTTTAATGAACTTCTGTTACATGTATTCTTGTATATTTGAACCACGCCCTGTTTTATTTTTATATCCACTGTTAATTGCTCGTCATATTTCTTTGTCGTCATCATTGAGCTCAGGTGTGTTAGATTTTCCTGGGTCATTTTTATTAATATTTTATTTTATTAATCTCTGCATGGTTATCAGTCGATGAACACCTAGTTTTTTGTTAACTCCTGACTCTGACTGTTTCACTGTGTTCGCTCGAGTACGGAACGAACAACCGGCTTGTATACCACCTCGATCGACTACGCGCCGACGGCGAAAAGGTGACAGCCATGACAAACAAATACTCGAGCCTCAAATCGCAAAATGGTGCGCTAAGCACGCCTTTTGTGGCACACCAGCTCTTAGAGTGAATGACCTTAGAAATCATTGATAACTCTTAAGCTAGACGTGTGGTTAGACAATTAGCATTTCACTGTGTTTAGCATATTACCACGAACACCCATCGTGGAAAGATCACGTGGAATACCGAAGCGCCATGTCGCGTCCTATGCTTTCTTAAATCTAGAAATACCGAAAGTAAGTTATTTTGGACTGAACACATTCTACGATGTCTGTCTAGGTTATACAATAGCATTGACTTATATAATGACAGAACGTACTATCACCCTCGAAACCTGTAATAAAAGGTACGTACGCTAGCGTGACGCCTATTTTGCTCTTCAAATTTAAAATGAAGATTCAGGTTCAAGTTTATTGTTTCATTAGTGGTACAAATATGCAGTAGAAGTTACACATAAATAGGTCCCACAGTTAGAAACTGCAGCAGGACTTCTTGTTTTTAGTTACGTAATATCCCTTTTTTTGCCTATTTGACGCCCCGTCACAATATAAACAAAAAGGCGTCAATTGCGGTTATGAACAAAGAACGGATTACAAAATTTCTACAGTGTAAACCAATAAAACCTATGGCAACACATCGTAACATAAAAATGTACCTAATAAGCAACATAAAAATACATCAAAGAAGATATGTTTAAAAAAGATCTCAGTGAACGTTGGTAAGATGATAATGTAGCTGAGGATTACACGTGAGCAGGTAAATTATTCCACATTTCACACTAGCAAAACCAACAGTTGGTTTGCCATAGTTGCTGCATGATTTTGGAAGTAAAAGGTTGCTTTGTAAAGAGAACCTGGTAGTGTCAGGATTAGCAAGACAATTCGTTCTAATTATATAATTTAGTTTTGGGTTTTTAAGTAGGCGGTAAATAACGCTGTTGTGGTTCTACCAGGTTATTTTATATATTGTGAGGAGATTTACCTCAGGGAAGATGCGGGTAACATGAGCGTTATAAGGAGTTGAGGCGATTGTACTGACAGCGTTGTTTTAGATGTTCTGCAAGGGAGCTATATGACAGCGATATCTGAGGCCCCAAGAACTGATACCGTAATTTAAATGGCTATAATTAAAGGCATACTACAATGCCACTAGGGTGTGCTTTTGAAAGTAGTGTCTGACATTTAAATGATGATGTGTGGTGTTTTATGGCGCAAGGGCCAGTTATGGCGAAAGAGCGCCATGCCATTGTTTGTGAGTGTGCAGTGGAGCCATGAATTCTGAGAAGTAGATGATGCGTGGCTGTAAAAGGGCCTAAAAATAATCGCTGTAAAATGCGTAAAATATACATGTACTAAAGTCATGGCAATGACATGAGGTGTACTATGAAATGAAGAATGCATTGAGAGGTAATGACACGATATTTAAAATATTTAAGATGCAGTAATTGGCAAGAAGCACTACTGCCTAAACAGAGCCCTTGAACCACAAGGGCCTGGAGGCATGTGCTAAAGAAATTATCACAGCGGCATCCTCTGGAGAGAGGATGCGCTACGAACTAGTTGGGCTAATAACATGCAGGACCACGTCGTTCAAAAAATCGACGACGGCTTTGGCATTAAAAATCGGTTCTTCGCCAAGAAACATAATGGGATGAAGCGGGACTTGATATCGGTACGCTTGTGGAAAATATTTTTCTTTCTGTTTGGGCTTCGCGGCACTCCACGAAGACATGGAGGACGGTCAGCCTCTCACTACATCTACCACAGGTTGGAGGATCATTTCCATTCAACAGAAAATAGTGAGTACCATCTGTGTGTCCTACACTCTAATCTTGGTAACCTATAAGTATACCTATAAACACGAGTAACGAATAAAATAACGGTTACATCGTCCATCCTTTTGATGTTTTCATATAGTCGGGTAGGGCTAGCCGAGCCGCGGCGTAGTCCGAACTAACACGTCTCGAAAGTTGAAAAAGAGTACACTGACTGGCAAACATCAGACATCGGCGTGTTCCTTAGAAGAAACTGCGTCGAATAGTGCACATTTCGCTGCTAGGAATCACAAAAATCAGTCCGAAAACGTGTGCAGAAGCGGGAGCCGAAATTTCCCCGTCCGCACTGGTCGGCTTCTTCTTCTTCCTCAATGGAAGAAGAATAATGAATAATAATAATAATGGAAGAATTCCTTCCTCAATAGAAGGATAATTCGGGTATTTAGACAAACATCATCCACTACACAATAATACAGGTTAGGCTTTTTATGACTCATGAAATCACTGTTGTGCACAAATAGGGTTAAACTATGCCACTTCTCAGGCAGGATACCTCTTTTTGCCGTCTCCTGAGAGACAGCGCCGACCAGGTTTACAACTGTTGTTTAGCTTGCGAAAATACAAGCCACCAATGCTGTGAAGACCAGAAGTCGATACCTTTGAAGGCATTTAAGCGTTACGCTTAAATTACTGGAAGAAGAATGCATTTTTGTCGTTGTAAATGGCCGGCTTTTGTAACTTCTGAGGTCAGTATGTTATTTTTATTTGTATTCAACACTTCTATAACTATAATTTGTTCTACCTCCTAAGCATCAACTTTCTCAGTAATATCTTCATTCTGAAATGGACGACATTACGAAAGCTCATCTGGTAAGAGATGATGATGGTAAAGAAAAGTAGACACCGAAAATGGATTTGAAATTTTGAAATAAAACAAAACTGATCTCCCATGTCACCGCGAAAGCTGGTGCAGACAAAACTTCTCGTTAGTTTTCTTTGAAACTGTGAATTTTGTTGAGGGTCCCATCTTCGGCATTGCCATTTTATTGTGGCTTTGCAACACTGTATTATAAGATATTGTAAAGTTTAGATATTATTAAACCTTTGAAAGTAAACAAGTGGTTATCGTACCGAAGTTTTATGCTGAAGAGAGCATTTGCATTTCCTAGAGTGGATAATAAAAAGTACCTACATCGGTTGCGTTAGCGCCCACTATTTTTTCGCATCAGCACACCCTTCAAAAGACAGAATATTTTACCACTTCTGGTGTGAGCAGGTATGCAACCACGAAGACCATCTTGGTGAAGAGGCACATGAACATCCGTCCAGTCATTTTCTGAAAATTTATGTGATGAAAGAGAGGGGAGGTCAACGTTGATCGCTTCAAGCGCGATCAGTCCTCAAGCTGACGGATTTAACAACAAGCTAGCATTGGGAAGGATGGGTACGCGCTTATTATACTAAATGTTAACAAAAAAACTGTTTTTGGCGGAAGGAGGCCGGGAAAACTTTATGTACGTGAACGTGACATCGTAAAATATTCTGCTATAGAAATAACGTTCTTTACTAGAGCATGGCAGAATATAGTAAACAAAAGCCTGACTACAGCCACATTGTGATTTCAAGTACAGCTTTAACAGAGTTTGTTGGAAGGGCCAGAGCGTGTTTATTCATTTTCTGTCATACGCTATCGAAATTCCGCACGTTTAAGACAAAAAGTTAGCATAATTGACACTTTTAATTGGCAATCTATACGAGGGCCCGATGTTATTGTACAAGTGCACGTTATCGCCTTTCGTAGTAATAAGCATGAAATTGTTAGGGTTACAGCCTTTTCAGCTAGCGCTCATCGGTAAGAACACAAAGCCGAGGGTAGTAAATAAAAAAAATTGCCCGCTAATCCACCCTGTGAAGGTGGTTGGAAAGCGAAGATTTTTACGCCACCCTCACGGTGACTGCGGCGCACTTGATATTTCACACACTACAACGTAACTTTAACCACGGCCTTTATTATTATTTACTTCACAACAATGTTCACTACTGCTTTATGATCGGTGTGATATACACTCAAATTTTCAGTTTTCACTGTAGTTACATTCTTTGCCAAGGTTAAATCAATGCACGTTCCGCGAATGGTGGTTGGTTGTTTTGCATTGGTGAAGCACACGAGTGCTAACTCTTCCAAGACGAAATGGATGAACCACTGGTTTTGCGGTTTCGAAATGTCCAGGTTAAGGTCCCCGACAATGATCACGGGTTTTAGGCCCGTGATCATTGTCGCTACCCTACCCAATAGTGGCGTAGTCTAGAAAATGAACCGAAGCAGTTACTAGGCTGGAAGGGTTTCGAATGACGTCAACCCTCTTTCAAGCAGCTGCATAAGCTTTGCAACAGCTGCAATCTAATCTTATGGACCGCGCCGAGCCTGTTTCCGTTGTTTGCCCGCAGCCCTTATCATCCATCATGTTGGCTCATCACTTTGAAGCTTGTTTTTGTTGTTTTTCTTGCGAAAACGAGTGCTTAGTTGTACGCTGAATGCCTGAATTCAAGTAAGCTATACCGCTATACCTGCAATTGTAAGCGGCTCGTCGGGATCGTTTTTTGATTACAACGACGGACACGACAGAACCCTTGGCTGGTAGAGGTACAAAGCTTCGCTTTAAAATCTGCAAACATTCGCGGGGGTGTTGCAACTATGTTGAAAGATTTTACTGGACAGAAACCCCAGCAGGGGCATCTACGTCAGCTGGAATTTAGTGTCCCGAAATCATGTACTCGAGGACATGTTATCTGGGCACTCCCGCGTGTAGCCGTGCATGGCTGGCCGTATCCGAGTAAAAGGGGACAATGGACATTGAGATAAAGCCGGGTTTTTTGGATATTTATAGCCCCTCGGCGGAGGCAACATAACTGTTTGGCCTGGAAGGAGCCTACTGTCATTACAACAGAGTAGATAGGATAACACCTGAAGACTACGAGATACCAAATGAGAACTAAATTCAGCAATTTGATAGGAAGTGCCTACTAGAATCCGGATGACACAAGAAAATGTGATGATCTGGATGAGCTTGTGTATGCCATTTCCACGTCGGAGCTTGAAGCGACAAATATTCACTCATGACTCCCAGTCGTACAGAGGTCCTCTGACATGTTGTATGTGCTCTGCCAGTGACCATACACCAGACAGGTGTACCAGAGATCATCAGCGCATCATCAGTGATGGTGGACACATGACATAATCTAGATCATGTCTAACAAGAAAAAAAAATTGAAGAAACCCCGAATGTATCGCACACCGAAATGCGGGAATAGTTCTCTGGTCACACATTAGGTCACTTGGTGTATAACCAATAATTAATGATATCGTTTTTCAACATCCTTTAACATAAACCTGCTACGTATCCTACGCAAAAAGCCATCACGCAATGGTTAACTGGTTACGAAGAAAATCAAGACGTTTAGTCGCTCGGTGTACAGCCAAAAATGAATAATATCGTTTTCCAACATCCTTTAACAAAAACCTGCTACGTGTCGGGTGGCAGCTCGATCACGTGATGATATATTTCTTTCGCGAAGACGTTGACGCCGTACCACCTGCGCATAACAGATGCACCGGTAGAAGCGCAGCTATTCCTACACGTAGCAGTCAATGTTTCTAGCAAGATTATATTCTGCTGTTGCCAGGAACGCAAAAAGCCATCACGCAATGGTTAACTGGCTACGAAGAAAATCAAGACGTTTAGTCGCTCGGTGTACAGCCAAAAATGAATAATATCGTTTTCCAACATCCTTTAACAAAAACCTGCTACGTGTTGGGTGGCAGCTCGATCACGTGATGATATATTTCTTTCGCGAAGACGTTGACGCCGTAGCGCCTGCGCATAACAGATGCACCGGTAGAAGCGCAGCTATTCCTACACGTAGCAGTCAATGTTTCTAGCAAGATTATATTCTCCTGTTGCCAGGCACGCAAAAAGCCATCACGCAATGGTTAAGTGGTTACGAAAAAAATCAAGACGTTTCGTCACTCGGTGTACAGCCAAAAATGAATAATATCGTTTTCCAACATCCTCTAACAAAAACCTGCTACGTGTCGGGTGGCAGCTCGATCACATGATAATATATTTCTTTGGGGAAGACGTTGACGCCGTAGCGCCTGCGCATAACAGATGCACCGGTAGAAGCGCAGCTATTCCTACACGTAGCAGTCAATGTTTCTAGCAAGATTATATTCTGCTGTTGCCAGGCACGCAAAAAGCCATCACGCAATGGTTAACTGGTTACGAAGAAAACCAAGACGTTTAGTCGCTCGGTGTACAGCCAAAAATGAATAATATCGTTTTCCAACATCCTTTAACAAAAACCTGCTACGTGTCGGGTGGCAGCTCGATCACGTGATGATATATTTCTTTCGCGAAGACGTTGACGCCGTAGCGCCTGCGCATAACAGATGCACCGGTAGAAGCGCAGCTATTCCTACACGTAGCAGTCAATGTTTCTAGCAAGATTATATTCTGCTGTTGCCAGGCACGCAAAAAGCCATCACGCAATGGTTAACTGGCTACGAAGAAAATCAAGACGTTTAGTCGCTCGGTGTACAGCCAAAAATGAATAATATCGTTTTCCAACAAACTTTAACAAAAACCTGCTACATGTCGGGTGGCAGCTCGATCACGTGATGATATATTTCTTTCGCGAAGACGTTGACGCCGTAGCGCCTGCGCATAACAGAGGCTCCGGTAGAAGCGCAGCTATTCCTACACGTAGCAGTCAATGTTTCTAGCAAGATTATATTCTGCTGTTGCCAGGCACGCAAAAACGCATCACGCAATGGTTAACTGGCTACGAAGAAAAGCAACACGTTAAGTCGCTCGGTGTACAACGAAAAATGAATAATATCGTTTTCCAACATCCTTTAACAAAAACCTGCTACGTGTCGGGTGGCAGCTCGATCACGTGATGATATATTTCTTTCGCGAAGACGTTGACGCCATGGCGGCTGCGCTTAACAGATGCACCGTTAGAAGCACAGGCTGTTCCTACACGTGGCAGTCAATGTCTCAAGCAAGATTATATTCTGCTGTTGCCAGGCACGCAAAAACGCATCACGCAATGGTTAACTGGCTACGAAGAAAAGCAACACGTTAAGTCGCTCGGTGTACAACGAAAAATGAATAATATCGTTTTCCAACATCCTTTAACAAAAACCTGCTACGTGTCGGGTGGCAGCTCGATCACGTGATGATATATTTCTTTCGCGAAGACGTTGACGCCATGGCGGCTGCGCTTAACAGATGCACCGTTAGAAGTGCAGCTGTTCCTACACGTGGCAGTCAATGTCTCAAGCAAGATTATATTCTGCTGTTGCCAGGCACGCAAAAACGCATCACGCAATGGTTAACTGGCTACGAAGAAAAGCAACACGTTAAGTCGCTCGGTGTACAACGAAAAATGAATAATATCGTTTTCCAACATCCTTTAACAAAAACCTGCTACGTGTCGGGTGGCAGCTCGATCACGTGATGATATATTTCTTTCGCGAAGACGTTGACGCCATGGCGGCTGCGCTTAACAGATGCACCGTTAGAAGTGCAGCTGTTCCTACACGTGGCAGTCAATGTCTCAAGCAAGATTATATTCTGCTGTTGCCAGGCACGCAAAAACGCATCACGCAATGGTTAACTGGCTACGAAGAAAAGCAACACGTTAAGTCGCTCGGTGTACAACGAAAAATGAATAATATCGTTTTCCAACATCCTTTAACAAAAACCTGCTACGTGTCGGGTGGCAGCTCGATCACGTGATGATATATTTCTTTCGCGAAGACGTTGACGCCATGGCGGCTGCGCTTAACAGATGCACCGTTAGAAGGCAGCTGTTCCTACACGTGGCAGTCAATGTCTCAAGCAAGATTATATTCTGCTGTTGCCAGGCACGCAAAAACGCATCACGCAATGGTTAACTGGCTACGAAGAAAAGCAACACGTTAAGTCGCTCGGTGTACAACGAAAAATGAATAATATCGTTTTCCAACATCCTTTAACAAAAACCTGCTACGTGTCGGGTGGCAGCTCGATCACGTGATGATATATTTCTTTCGCGAAGACGTTGACGCCATGGCGGCTGCGCTTAACAGATGCACCGTTAGAAGCACAGGCTGTTCCTACACGTGGCAGTCAATGTCTCAAGCAAGATTATATTCTGCTGTTGCCAGGCACGCAAAAACGCATCACGCAATGGTTAACTGGCTACGAAGAAAAGCAACACGTTAAGTCGCTCGGTGTACAACGAAAAATGAATAATATCGTTTTCCAACATCCTTTAACAAAAACCTGCTACGTGTCGGGTGGCAGCTCGATCACGTGATGATATATTTCTTTCGCGAAGACGTTGACGCCATGGCGGCTGCGCTTAACAGATGCACCGTTAGAAGTGCAGCTGTTCCTACACGTGGCAGTCAATGTCTCAAGCAAGATTATATTCTGCTGTTGCCAGGCACGCAAAAACGCATCACGCAATGGTTAACTGGCTACGAAGAAAAGCAACACGTTAAGTCGCTCGGTGTACAACGAAAAATGAATAATATCGTTTTCCAACATCCTTTAACAAAAACCTGCTACGTGTCGGGTGGCAGCTCGATCACGTGATGATATATTTCTTTCGCGAAGACGTCGACGCCATGGCGGCTGCGCTTAACAGATGCACCGTTAGAAGTGCAGCTGTTCCTACACGTGGCAGTCAATGTTCTCAGCAAGATTATATTCTGCTGTTGCCAGGCACGCAAAAACGCATCACGCAATGGTTAACTGGCTACGAAGAAAAGCAACACGTTAAGTCGCTCGGTGTACAACGAAAAATGAATAATATCGTTTTCCAACATCCTTTAACAAAAACCTGCTACGTGTCGGGTGGCAGCTCGATCACGTGATGATATATTTCTTTCGCGAAGACGTCGACGCCATGGCGGCTGCGCTTAACAGATGCACCGTTAGAAGGCACAGGTGTTCCTACACGTGGCAGTCAATGTCTCAAGCAAGATTATATTCTGCTGTTGCCAGGCACGCAAAAACGCATCACGCAATGGTTAACTGGCTACGAAGAAAAGCAACACGTTAAGTCGCTCGGTGTACAACGAAAAATGAATAATATCGTTTTCCAACATCCTTTAACAAAACCTGCTACGTGTCGGTGGCAGCTCGATCACATGATGATATATTTCTTTCGCGAAGACGTTCGACGCCATGGCGGCTGCGCTTAACAGATGCACCGTTAGAAGGCAGCTGTTCCTACACGTGGCAGTCAATGTCTCTACGAAGATTACATTCCGCTGTTCCCAGGCACGCAAAAAGGCATCACGCAATGGTAAACTGGCTATAAAGAAAAGCAACACAATAAGTCGCTCGGTGTACAACCAATAATGATTATTATCGTTTTGCTACATCCTTTACCATAAACCTGCCATGTGTCCTGTGGCAGCTCGATCACATGATAATATATTTATTTGGCGAAGACGTTCACGCCGTGGCAGGTGCGTTTCAAAGATGCGCCGTTAGAAGCACAGGTGTTCCTGTAAGTAGCAGTCAATGTCTCTACGAAGATTATATTCCGCTGTTGCCAGGCACGCAAAAACGCATCACGCAATGGTTAACTGGCTACGAAGAAAAGCAACACGTTAAGTCGCTCCTTGTACAACGAAAAATGAATATCGTTTTCCAACATCCTTTAACAAAAACCTGCTACGTGTCGGGTGGCAGCTCGATCACGTGATGATATATTTCTTTCGCGAAGACGTTGACGCCATGGCGGCTGCGCTTAACAGATGCACCGTTAGAAGCACAGGTGTTCCTACACGTGGCAGTCAATGTCTCAAGCAAGATTATATTCTGCTGTTGCCAGGCACGCAAAAACGCATCACGCAATGGTTAACTGGCTACGAAGAAAAGCAACACGTTAAGTCGCTCGGTGTACAACGAAAAATGAATAATATCGTTTTCCAACATCCTTTAACAAAAACCTGCTACGTGTCGGGTGGCAGCTCGATCACGTGATGATATATTTCTTTCGCGAAGACGTTGACGCCATGGCGGCTGCGCTTAACAGATGCACCGTTAGAAGCACAGGTGTTCCTACACGTGGCAGTCAATGTCTCAAGCAAGATTATATTCTGCTGTTGCCAGGCACGCAAAAACGCATCACGCAATGGTTAACTGGCTACGAAGAAAAGCAACACGTTAAGTCGCTCGGTGTACAACGAAAAATGAATAATATCGTTTTCCAACATCCTTTAACAAAAACCTGCTACGTGTCGGGTGGCAGCTCGATCACGTGATGATATATTTCTTTCGCGAAGACGTTGACGCCATGGCGGCTGCGCTTAACAGATGCACCGTTAGAAGCACAGGTGTTCCTACACGTGGCAGTCAATGTCTCAAGCAAGATTATATTCTGCTGTTGCCAGGCACGCAAAAACGCATCACGCAATGGTTAACTGGCTACGAAGAAAAGCAACACGTTAAGTCGCTCGGTGTACAACGAAAAATGAATAATATCGTTTTCCAACATCCTTTAACAAAAACCTGCTACGTGTCGGGTGGCAGCTCGATCACGTGATGATATATTTCTTTCGCGAAGACGTTGACGCCATGGCGGCTGCGCTTAACAGATGCACCGTTAGAAGCACAGGTGTTCCTACACGTGGCAGTCAATGTCTCAAGCAAGATTATATTCTGCTGTTGCCAGGCACGCAAAAACGCATCACGCAATGGTTAACTGGCTACGAAGAAAAGCAACACGTTAAGTCGCTCGGTGTACAACGAAAAATGAATAATATCGTTTTCCAACATCCTTTAACAAAAACCTGCTACGTGTCGGGGGCAGCTCGATCACATGATGATATATTTCTTTCGGCGAAGACGTCGACGCCATGGCGGCTGCGCTTAACAGATGCACCGTTAGAAGCACAGGTGTTCCTACACGTGGCAGTCAATGTCTCAAGCAAGATTATATTCTGCTGTTGCCAGGCACGCAAAAACGCATCACGCAATGGTTAACTGGCTACGAAGAAAAGCAACACGTTAAGTCGCTCGGTGTACAACGAAAAATGAATATCGTTTTCCAACATCCTTTAACAAAAACCTGCTACGTGTCGGGTGGCAGCTCGATCACGTGATGATATATTTCTTTCGCGAAGACGTTGACGCCATGGCGGCTGCGCTTAACAGATGCACCTGTTAGAAGCACAGGTGTTCCTACACGTGGCAGTCAATGTCTCAAGCAAGATTATATTCTGCTGTTGCCAGGCACGCAAAAAGCCATCACGCAATGGTTAACTGGCTACGAAGAAAAGCAACACGTTAAGACGCTCGGTGTACAACGAAAAATGAATAATATCGTTTTCCAACATCCTTTAAAAAAACCTGCTACGTGTCGGGTGTCAGGTCGATCACGTGATGATATATTTCTTTCGCGAAGACGTTGACGCCATGGCGGCTGCGCTTAACAGATGCACCGTTAGAAGCACAGGTGTTCCTACACGTGGCAGTCAATGTCTCAAGCAAGATTATATTCTGCTGTTGCCAGGCACGCAAAAAGCCATCACGCAATGGTTAACTGGCTACGAAGAAAAGCAACACGTTAAGTCGCTCGGTGTACAACGAAAAATGAATAATATCGTTTTCCAACATCCTTTAACAAAAACCTGCTACGTGTCGGGGGCAGCTCGATCACATGATGATATATTTCTTTCGCGAAGACGTCGACGCCATGGCGGCTGCGCTTAACAGATGCACCGTTAGAAGCACAGGTGTTCCTACACGTGGCAGTCAATGTTTCTAGCAAGATTATATTCTGCTGTTGCCAGGCACGCAAAAACGCATCACGCAATGGTTAACTGGCTACGAAGAAAAGCAACACGTTAAGCCGCTCGGTGTACAACGAAAAATGAATAATATTGTTTTCCAACATCCTTTAACAAAAACCTGCTACGTGTCGGGGGCAGCTCGATCACGTGATGATATATTTTTTTCGCGAAGACGTCGACGCCATGGCGGCTGCGCTTAACAGATGCACCGTTAGAAGCACAGGTGTTCCTACACGTGGCAGTCAATGTTCTAGCAAGATTATATTCTGCTGTTGCCAGGCACGCAAAAACGCATCACGCAATGGTTAACTGGCTACGAAGAAAAGCAACACGTTAAGTCGCTCGGTGTACAACGAAAAATGAATAATATTGTTTTCCAACATCCTTTAACAAAAACCTGCTACGTGTCGGGGGCAGCTCGATCACGTGATGATATATTTATTTCGCGAAGACGTCGACGCCATGGCGGCTGCGCTTAACAGATGCACCGTTAGAAGCACAGGTGTTCCTACACGTGGCAGTCAATGTCTCAAGCAAGATTATATTCTGCTGTTGCCAGGCACGCAAAAAGCCATCACGCAATGGTTAACTGGTTACGAAGAAAATCAAGACGTTTAGTCGCTCGGTGTACAACCAATAATGATTATTATCATTTTGCTACATCCTTTACCATAAACCTGCCATGTGTCCTGTGGCAGCTCGATCACATGATAATATATTTATTTGGCGAAGACGTTCACGCCGTGGCGGGTGCATTTCAAAGATGCGCCGTTAGAAGCACAGGTGTTCCTGTAAGTAGCAGTCAATGTCTCTACGAAGATTACATTCCGCTGTTCCCAGGCACGCAAAAAGGCATCACGCAATGGTAAACTGGCTATAAAGAAAAGCAACACAATAAGTCGCTCGGTGTACAACCAATAATGATTATTATCGTTTTGCTACATCCTTTACCATAAACCTGCCACGTGTCCTGTGGCAGCTCGATCACATGATAATATATTTATTTGGCGAAGACGTTCACGCCGTGGCGGGTGCGTTTCAAAGATGCGCCGTTAGAAGCACAGGTGTTCCTGTAAGTAGCAGTCAATGTCTCTACGAAGATTATATTCCGCTGTTCCCAGGCACGCAAAAAGGCATCACGCAATGGTAAACTGGCTATAAAGAAAAGCAACACATTAAGTCGCTCGGTGTACAACCAATAATGATTATTATCGTTTTGCTACATCCTTTACCATAAACCTGCCACGTGTCCTGTGGCAGCTCGATCACATGATAATATATTTCTTTGACGAAGACGTTCCCGCCGTGGCGGGTGCGTTTCAAAGATGCGCCGTTAGAAGCACAGGTGTTCCTGTAAGTAGCAGTCAATGTCTCTACTAAGATTATATTCCGCTGTTCCCAGGCACGAAAAAGGCATCACGCAATGGTAAACTGGCTATAAAGAAAAGCAACACAATAAGTCGCTCGGTGTACAACCAATAATGATTATTATCGTTTTGCTACATCCTTTACCATAAACCTGCCACGTGTCCTGTGGCAGCTCGATCACATGATAAGATATTTATTTGGCGAAGACGTTCACGCCGTGGCGGGTGCGTTTCAAAGATGCGCCGTTAGAAGCACAGGTGTTCCTGTAAGTAGCAGTCAATGTCTCTACGAAGATTACATTCCGCTGTTCCCAGGCACGCGAAAAGGCATCACGCAATGGTAAACTGGCTATAAAGAAAAGCAACACAATAAGTCGCTCGGTGTACAACCAATAATGATTATTATCGTTTTGCTACATCGTTTACCATAAACCTGCCACGTGTCCTGTGGCAGCTCGATCACATGATAATATATTTATTTGGCGAAGACGTTCACGCCGTGGCGGGTGCGTTTCAAGGATGCGCCGTTAGAAGCACAGGTGTTCCTGTAAGTAGCAGTCAATGTCTCTACGAAGATTATATTCCGCTGTTCCCAGGCACGCAAAAAAGGCATCACGCAATGGTAAACTGGCTATAAAGAAAAGCAACACAATAAGTCGCTCGGTGTACAACCAATAATGATTATTATCGTTTTGCTACATCCTTCACCATAAACCTGCCACGTGTCCTGTGGCAGCTCGATCACACGATAATATATTTATTTGCCGAAGACGTTCACGCCGTGGCGGGTGCGTTTCAAAGATGCGCCGTTAGAAGCACAGGTGTTCCTGTAAGTAGCAGTCAATGTCTCTACGAAGATTATATTCCGCTGTTCCCAGGCACGCAAAAAGGCATCACGCAATGGTAAACTGGCTATAAAGAAAAGCAACACAATAAGTCGCTCGGTGTACAACCAATAATGATTATTATCGTTTTGCTACATCCTTCACCATAAACCTGCCACGTGTCCTGTGGCAGCTCGATCACACGATAATATATTTATTTGCCGAAGACTTTCACGCCGTGGCGGGTGCGTTTCAAAGATGCACCGTTAGAAGCACAGGTGTTCCTGTAAGTAGCAGTCAATGTCTCTACGAAGATTATATTCCGCTGTTCCCAGGCACGCAAAAGGGCATCACGCAATGGTAAACTGGCTATGAAAAAAAGCAACACAAAAAGTCGCTCGGTGTACAACCAATAATGATTATTATCGTTTAGCTACATCCTTTACCATTAACCTGCAACGTGTCCTGTGGCAGCTCGATCACATGATAATATATTTATTTGGAGAAGACGTTCACGCCGTGGCGGGTGCGTTTCACAGATACGCCTTTAGAAGCACAGGTGTTCCTGTAAGTAGCAGTCAATGTCTCTACGAAGATTATATTCCGCTGTTCCCAGGCACGCAAAAAGGCAACACGCAATGGAAAACTGGCTATGAAAAAAAGCAACACATTAAGTCGCTCGGTGTACAACCAATAATGATTATTATCGTTTAGCTACATCCTTTACCATTAACCTGCAACGTGTCCTGTGGCAGCTCGATCCCATGATAATATATTTATTTGGAGAAGACGTTCACGCCGTGGCGGGTGCGTTTCACAGATAGGCCTTTAGAAGCACAGGTGTTCTTGTAAGTAGCAGTCAATGTCTCTACGAAGATTATATTCCGCTGTTCCCAGGCACGCAAAAAAGCAACACGCAATGGAAAACTGGCTATGAAAAAAAGCAACACATTAAGTCGCTCGGTCTACAACCAATAATGATTATTATCGTTTAGCTACATCCTTTACCATTAACCTGCAACGTGTCCTGTGGCAGCTCGATCACATGATAATATATTTATTTGGAGAAGACGTTCACGCCGTGGCGGGTGCGTTTCACAGATACGCCTTTAGAAGCACAGGTGTTCCTACACGTAGCAGTCAATGTCTCTACGAAGATTATATTCCGCTGTTCCCAGGCATGCAAAAAGGCAACACGCAATGGAAAACTGGCTATGAAAAAAAAGCAACACATTAAGTCGCTCGGTGTACAACCAATAATGATTATTATCGTGTTGCTACATCCTTTACCATAAACCTGCCACGTGTCCTGTGGCAGCTCGATCACACGATAATATATTTATTTGCCGAAGACGTTCACGCCGTGGCGGGTGCGTTTCAAAGATGCGCTGTTAGAAGCACAGGTGTTCCTGTAAGTAGCAGTCAATGTCTCTACGAAGATTATATTCCGCTGTTCCCAGGCACGCAAAAAGGCATCACGCAATGGAAAACTGGCTATGAAAAAAAAGCAACACAATAAGTCGCTCGGTGTACAACCAATAATGATTATTATCGTTTTGCTACATCCTTTACCATAAACCAGCCACGTGTCCTGTGGCAGCTCGATCACCTCATAATATATTTATTTGGCGAAGACTTTCACGCCGTGGCGGGTGCGTTTCAAAGATGCGCCGTTAGAAGCACACACTCTAAAAAAAGGGAGTGAGAACGGAGCAACGGGCTCTGTTCCTCCTTCAGGCCAGCGAGTTCCTCCTTCGAGCAAGTTTCACGCGCTGCGCCCTCTTGCGGCAATCGTAAATGGAGGAACTTTCCTCCCTTAGCGCGAGCACCCCGGGACCTGAAAATGAGTTGCGCCGTGATCCCGTGTAGTGCATTGCGATTTCATCGGCTGCGACCGATCGGTTCCATCTCTACGAGCACCATAGGCGATCACTTCACCCACTGACTGTGTTTGGGTGCCTTCAATGTGCTGCGTGGATACTTCATCGCGCAACGATGCGCATGCGATATCATGAACGTCGGTGGAGGACGGTTGGTCGCAAAAAAGGCAAGTTATTTTATTCTCGATCATTGGTATGCGCATACGAATTGCTCTCAGCAATAGGCTATACATTTTAGACGCAGTCCTGTTAGACAGTATTTACTGCACCGAGATGCAAGCAAGACCTTAAAATGTATTGGTAATGTAGATCTTCTTGCTCATGTACGGGATAATGCTTAAGGATATTTCTTTTCTTTATTCTCGCGGTACATGCGGCTGTCGTGCGATTAATATTAGTGCGAAAGTGCCTATTAAGTTGCGTTAACAAAAAACAAATATGTGGAAACGCGTACGTGTAATGAAAGCGGTGCAGAAAGTCACCGATAGTATCCCGAAATCGATCACCACTGAAATTTATAGCCGCAGTGGCTATGCTGCTTTATTTCCTTATGGTCGCGGCTTCGACTCCGGTTCCTGTGGCCGATTGCAGTGGGGGCGGAATTTGAAAGCAACTGTAGTCTCTTGTCAAGTTTTTATGCAAATTGTAACATTTTATTCTTCAGGTATTTAACTATATGTTGTTTACGTGGTTCGAAACAAAGGCCAAGTGATCTGATTTGTTTTTCATGCACCATGCTACATCATATTCGGTTTGAAAAAAACTTTGTCCACTTTTTTCAGTGTCATGCGTTACTGCATTTGAGAATGACATTTTCACAATTCAATTTTTTATTCCTTTTGGAATACATGGCTAACTGGAACAAGCACTGGACCTTTATATGTACATCATCGAAGTGGAAGTTCAGCACATCAAAAGACGCGACTTAATTGCTTCTATAACCTGCATGGCTTCTGAAAATAAATACAGACGCCAGAGCCAACCATAAATGACACAATTGCCAATTTTGTTGTGTTTGCTGCTTTGTTGTGATGTCTTGCAATAATTAATTGTTTCATGAATTTCCATCAATGTTGTTGAATGCCACCAATCTTGACTGCTTAAAAATTACCGAGATTGCTGGCAAAGGTGTGTGATAATAAAGCAATCTTGCCATGCTGTAATAAAGTGTGCATTTATTTACTCTTGCCTCCGTCATTATCCTAATTTAAAATTGCTTTCAAACGAAAGCAAACTTAACGTGTTGTCAGCCAAACTGGCAAGCTTTACAGGTGAGATGTTGCATGTTCAGAGGTCACGAGCATTAGGTGTTATGCATCAAAAATGCTTTCGAACCGTTGTTGTCCTGAATTAGTTTTTAGCTACTCCTTCATGAAATCCCTCTTTCCCACTAGTCCACATAATTATCAGCCTTACTTTGGCGTGCCAGTCCTTAAAAGCCTATACATAGTTGTGTTATACATCTACTGCTTGTAATAAATTATCAACACGCCCAAATTGCCATTTAAGAGTCTGTCACCTTTTACTAGCTAATAACATAATAAATCTGCACAATTCAAAAGTACTGCCATCCAATGATTTTTAAAGAATCGCACTACAATGATTAAAAACGAAAGTAATGTAATTAACATATAACAAAAGTAAAAACAAATATACTATGATGAACAAAAGCACACTACCTGAGCAAGAAACTGTTTTAAGACTCTGTGGAAGAAATAAGCAGGTGTCTGCCACAGTTTCAATAAGGCATCACAATTTTCTGATCAAATACATTATGGTTCTTCCGGAAGCAAAAAAAACAAAAAAACAAAAAAGTACACTTCTACAACGTTGTATGCAAAGCCAACTAGTAATACGTACAGTGGCACAGTTGATGTCTGCAAATCAATACATAGCAATTCTTTATTGTAACTTGCCTTACAAATAAAATCGACCGTGGTGACTATTATCCATCTGTAACACTCAAAGATGCAGGCAATATGGCACATATATAGAAGTTATATCTTGACTGTATAGAAGTTATAGAAGTTCAAAAGTTATATCTTGACAAATAAGCAAAACAGGGGCGAAATAGCCATTTTTTCAATGTGCAGAAACAATGCGAAAGCCAGCCATTGAGCATCCTGAAAAGAAGGTGCCTGTGACATATAAATGCCAACAGAAGTATATGCCGTTAGGATCCGCTTTTAAGTGCCTTTTTGTGCCTACATGAAAGTGAACTTTGAAGAGTGCTGGTTTCTCAGTGGCTTTGGGATGCCTGAATGCCAAGTACACCATGCAATGAGGGTTGCCTTCAGGAATGTACTCTGCATATATTTGGGGAAGCAGCCGAAAGAGGCACCATTTTTGGCTTGCTGATCCCCTAAGGCTGGCTTCGCCACTACGAAATGCGTCCCTAATGGCAGGAGGTATGGCCTTTTTGTCATGAAAGCCATACTTGAAGGACAATTTTTTCCAAGGTCCTGCTTGCGGATCACTCCGTCAGCAACTAAACCTTCCAAAACGTGGGGAAGAACACAGTCAATACACCCTTCAAGTATATCATGCATGGCATCAGGAGGTAATTGTTCAGTGACATCAAACTCTTCAAGGCCTTGCAATGGCGATACATTTGTAATGCCGTACAAGGGCCCATTTATAGCTGGGTCAAGTGTGAATGCTTTAAGGTGGCTCTTGAGTGCTGCACTTGTCCTCTCGATACAGTCATCCAAATTATGCAGCATCTGCAATTGTCTGTGCTGAGCTAAGCAGTAATGGCAGACTGTGCCGCTGCTAAAGCAGCACTAGAGACCTGCCAAGAGGTGCATTGAGAGGTTATCTCCAGAGAATGCCACAGTCACAACATTAAAGTGCGGACTGCCAGTGCCCCCTCCATTCTTTTATATTAAATTTAGGTCCTGCACGAGTGGCAGTAGCACTTAGGCCAGGCCATGCCGTAGCATGACACGGTACTCCACAACTAGAAGCAAGTGAATGGCACTGAGTTTTGACCGATGCCGAGGATGCAGATTCAAAATAGAAAAGTTAACTGGTAAAATTTTGTGCCGTCCAGCAGCACCACCTAGAGGGTTTACAAGCTCCAGCTCATCAGTGTACAAAAGCAGAAATATAGTGCCATCACTGGAATCCTGTGCAAGCTGACGGTACTGACTGAATGCATTGCCATCAGCAAAGTCATAGAGCACATCTTGCAATTTTGACACGGACTGTGAAATGCATTCTCGCAAGTCCTCGCATTTCAGGAAATTTGTTAACAGTTTAGAGATAGAAATATAACATGTAAAGTCTTTGTAACTGCCAGTCTGCAGTGGCATCTGAGTAGCTTCAGTGTAAATAAAGTGCTCCGAAATGTTTGTTTTTTTCTCATGTGAGTATTTGTCAAGTCGGAAAATATATTGACAACAATATCCGCAGCATTCAGTTGGCATGCCAGGTTTTCTATTGTGCACGGTGCCACATTTTTTCCTCTAGGAGCTTTGCAGTTTTTTTGAACATCCCTTCTATGACATCATGAATGAGGGCTTTCACAAGGGTGAAAATTTCATCTGTGGTACTCAACGGTAGCTGCAACTTTTCCATGATTCTGATGTAGAACATCGCTATCTGCTTCCCTGATTGTCGCAATGAAGTCAAAGTTCGAAGCAGTGTCATCACTGTTTGTATCTGATGAAGTTGAGGCATCAGTAACGATGCATTTTCTCCAGTTGCTTCACCACAGCCAAAGTCAGGTGTATGCTCATCGGCGCTAATGCCGGCGGCCTTTGTGTGAAAGCGATACACGTGCTTCTTGTAGGCGAAGCAACGGCGAAATGAAGCCGCGCAATTCTCTATTCCACATAATACGCAGAAATACGGCTAACAACTGAGGACGTCTTCTGAAACGTTCCACTTCAGTGATATTTCGCTTCTCGCCTTCAGGCACTGAGGACGTGACGGCCGCATTTAAGCGGAAAGTAAAAACGCTCGTATAGTGCATTGGATGCACGTTTAAGAACCTCGAAAATACATTACAGAATTTCTTTCTATGCTAAACTATAATGTACGACATAGATTGTTCAATGGTTCTTTTTGTCTCAACATCTATACGCATGTATGCTGGTACAGTGGCTCCTTTATTTTTAGAAAAATAGAGGAGGCGCTGGCTGGGAGTGACATCGTCGACGCAGCACCGGCAACTAGGAGAGCGCTTTTTAACTGGGTCGTACCATTCGAAAGGTAAGTAATCGTGCTTGCTAACTACACTCGCATTGTGCGTGCTCCTCGTGTGTGCACAGAGTGCGTGAGCGTAGGAAATGGTACTCCCACGACAACAGTAATACCTGTGCTGATGCTTGCTGAGTGCCGGTTGGCAGAATTTAGTTATGCAAGTTTGTTGCTTCAATGCAACATTGAAAATCTTGATAAGCGTCTTCTTCCGATGAGAAATATTACGTTCGGAAATAATCGTGATCATGTGCGCCTGTGCGTGAGCTCCCCCTTTTCTGCTGAAGTTGCATAATAGCGACCCATGTGCTTTTTCACCGATTCTTACTGCAATCCTGTTTCCTCGCTTATAAATGCTTCGACGTCGTAAATAATCTCTGCTTATGAGGTTTTCGGTTTACGAGCAGTTTATGAGAAAAAAATCACAGCTTGCTACTAGTACAGCTTACTTTTTAAGACAAGGCGTGTTGACATAACTTATACGCAACTATACATGACGGGAAAGTTGCTTATGAAAGAAAAAAGAAATGAATTGTTATGTAAAGAAACATTTGTTTCTGATGTGCTGCTCCTGCGTGTGTTGAAAATTTTACTGAGATGAAGGGGCCCTATTATCATGTGCACTGTTGCCACCCTGCACTAGCGCAAACATTGTTTTCGTGACTATTTTTAGGTGCTATTCGCATGTATTCACCATGTGACAGCTTTAATGGGCTACTGCTATAAGTCAACACATAACAGAGGGGACTCCTTGGCTATGGCCGCCATGGTGCAACGTGTAATCTGGATGGTCGAGTCAGGTATATATGAAGTGTATGTGTTCCAAATGGTAGATCTCAGTATCATTCGTTGATAAGTTAGTCGACGTATTACTCAACACAGCTTACTAAATTGACTAAATATTTATGCAACTTGCTGCTTATTTGTGTTCATAGCTGTTTTGCACACATTATCACGTTCTATAAGAAAACTAGACCCAACATGTTGTGATGAGTATTTTTTTTTTCAACAATCGCTTGGCTGCTAATAACATTTCATTTTTGCTAAGTACACAGTGTGTTCATTACTTTTTATTTTGGTTTCATTGTTTTGAAACTGTTTTTCATGCTGTAGCTTTTATTTCCGATTTTCATCTGTTTATGCTACAGGCTCGTGCAGTATCTAAGTGTAGTGGGCCAAATTTGTCACAGGTCTAAGCGCACGGCGTGCTTAGCATTGTTTAACATATTTACAATTATTTGTCTTGTTCCCAGAATAAATACCCCTGGCAAATGCACATTTGACGAGCTTGGAACTTCTTGAAATGATACATGAAAGCCAGTATTCACTGTGTTGCAGCTACTACACCAGTGAGGTGTTTTCTAGTAAGCTTGCTATTTTATTTTATATTCATGGCAAGCTATTCCGATGCATGCAAGTAGGCATTGTAGCACTTGCGAGTCTGTCTAGTTACATTGTTTTTCACTTTACGTCAATACAGCATAGACCACAGAGTTAGCTGGTAGATAGTTCAGTGTATTGATACTGTCTCATTAAAGAAACACACTACTTCGCACATAGTGCTTAAATGTCTGTTTGCTCTTATGGCATTTGCTGGTTATTGCCCCCAATGTTTCTCATCAAATGCATTTGATTTCAACATGACCACACAGAACATTCTGATTGATACTAGTGTAATTTTAATAGTGATAATCAACCAGCCAAGGCTTAATTCTACAGCTCTCAAGAATTATTTCTAATACTTTGGGTTCCTTTCCATGTGTTCTGTTTCATCCTGTGTTTCATCAGCACAGTGGGCAGTCCTTTAAAATTATTCATTCTACTTGGCGCTGTTCAGGTAGAAAATGTTAACCAGCAAGTCCAAATTATAATGCTATCGGTAAGACTTCTATTACTGGGTGGATGAGTACAAAGTGCTATATGTAATTGTAAAAGTATTTTTGACAAAAATACCGGTGTCTAGAACAAGCACCACATGCACTGCAACTCTTATAGTGTTAAGTTGGGTAGGCAAGTATCTATGCTAAGTATACTTGTGCATATACTTCTACATATTAGCTAGTGTTTTAGCTACATGAAAGAGCGTATGTTGTGACTGCTCAAGTCAAATTTATGATTGATGTGCCTGCCTGTTTTTGTTGTGCACTTACTGCTGTGGTGTCTTAAGCATTGTAGCCATGTGACAACTGAAGTATTGCAACAATGTGTAAGCTAGCTTGCACCTACTATTGCTACAGTATGCCAACAGATACCTATCACCATATTTGTGCATTTTCTGAGAACCAGCTGTGTTGGCTATGTGCAATTTGTAGTATCCTTATGAGTTTGCCGGTCAGTTCACGTAACTTTTGATGACATAATTTACAGAGAGGGAAGGGAAACAGTACAGCATGAATGCTGTTAAAAAGGGACTTTTTATTTTGATGGAAGGACTCAAAATAACAATAAAACTGGACGTGTGCTTATATCTTGCGCAAGTCCTATCAGAGGCAAGGCAGAAGTTGTAATACAAAGGCATAAAATCACGACAAACAGTATTTGCATTAAAAAAGGTGGATAAGCACAGACTAATTTTGTGCGCTTCTCATCAAGAAAGGTTGCTTTTTCATGCATTGATAACGGGGCTGGCTTACACGTATCATTTATGTGGCATGCCTCACTGATTTCTCTTGGCATTCTTTCCCCGTTTCTGAAAACAGATGAACAATTTTAATCCGACCTGAAGCCCTATCATGACAATGCACGGCCATGTTGAGCGAGCATACTGGCCTTTCGAGTGAAATGTGATGATTTATTTGGCACGTATTTAGATAACAGCCAGTCTGTCCTGTATACATTTGACCACCTGTGAAAGGAATACAGCACACTGCCACGCACACTAGACAAATTTGGTGGTATCCTTAACCAAGCAAACCTTGCTTGCCTGCTCCCCTTTCTCAATTCACTTGTGGACTGTTGTGCATAGCAGCCCACAGGTGAAGTGAGAAAGGCACCCAGGCAAGCGAGGCTTGCTTAGTTAGAGATACCACCAAATTTGTCTTGTGTTCGTCAGTGCTAGTGTGGTCTATTCCTTTGATCATCTGTATATTTGGTCGAACGTACATGGGGCAGACTGGCCGGCTGGTGCCTCAACATGCATCCAGGAGAACACGTTAATCATCACATTTCACTCGAAAGGTTAGTATGCTCGCTCGACATGGCAGTGCATTGTCATGATAGGGCTTGAGGCCGGATTAAGATTGTTCATCGATTTTCACAAACGGGGAAAGAGTGCCAAGAGAAATCAGTGAGGCATACCACACAAACGAGACATGTGAGCCAGCCCCGTTATCAATGCATGAAAAAGCACCCTTTCTTGATGGCAAGGGAACGAAATTAGTCTGTGCTTATCCACCTTTTTTAATGCAAATACTGTTTGTCGTGATTTTATGCCTTTGTATTACAACTTCCGCCTTGTCTCTGATAGGACTTGCGCAAGATATAAGCACACATCCAGTTTTATTGTTATTTTGAATCCTTCCATCAAAATGAAAAGTCCCTTTTTAACAGCATTCATGTTGTACTGTTTCCCTTCCCTCTCTGTAAATTATGTCATCAAAAGTTACGTGAACTGACCGGCAAACTCATAAGGATACTACAAATTGCACATAGCCAACACAGCTGGTTCTCAGAAAATGCACAAATATGGTGATAGGTATCTGTTGGCATACTGAAGCAATAGTAGGTGCAAGCAAGCTTACACATTGTTGCAATACTTCAGTTGTCACATGGATACAATGCTAAGACACCACAGCAGTAAGTGCACAACAAAAACAGGCAGGCACATCAATCATAAATTTGACTTCAGCAGTCACAACATACGCTCTTTCATGTAGCTAAAATACTAGCTAATATGTAGAAGGTATATGTGCAAGTATACTTGGCATAGATACTTGCCTACCCAACTTAACACTATAAGAGTTGCAGTGCATATGGTGCTTGTTCTAGACACCGGTATTTTTGTCAAAAATACTTTTACAATTACATATAGCACTTTGTACTCATCCACCCAGTAATAGAAGTCTTACCGATAGCATTTTAATTTGGACTTGCTGGTTAACATTTTCTACCTGAACAGCGCCAAGTAGAATGAATAATTTTAAAGGACTGCCCACTGTGCTGATGAAACACAGGATGAAACAGAACACATGGAAAGGAACCCAAAGTATTAGAAATAATTCTTGAGAGCTGTAGAATTAAGCCTTGGCTGGTTGATTATCACTATTAAAATTACACTAGTATCAATCAGAATGTTCTGTGTGGTCATGTTGAAATCAAATGCATTTGATGAGAAACATTGGGGGCAATAACCAGCAAATGCCATAAGAGCAAACAGACATTTAAGCACTATGTGCGAAGTAGTGTGTTTCTTTAATGAGACAGTATCAATGCACTTGAACTATTTACCAGCTAACTCTGCGGTCTATGCTGTATTGACGTAAAGTGAAAAACAATGTAACTGGACAGACTCGCAAGTGCTACAATGCCTACTTGCATGCATCGGAATAGCTTGCCATGAATATAAAATAAAATAGCAAGCTTACTAGAAAACACCTCACTTGTGTAGTAGCTACGCACAGTGAATACTGGCCTTCATGTATCATTTCAAGAAGTTCCAAGCTCGTCGAATGTACATTTGCCAGTGGCATTTATTCTGGGAACAAGACAAATAAATGTAAATGTTAAACAATGCTAAGCACGCCATGTGCTTAGACCTGTGACAAATTTGGCCCACTACACTTAGATACTGCACGAGCGTGTAGCATAAACAGATGAAAATCGGAAATAAAAGCTACAGCATGAAAAACAGTTTCAAAACAATGAAACCAAAATAAAAAGTAATGAACACACTGTGTACTTAGCAAAAATGAAATGTTAATAGCAGCCAAGCGATTGTTGAAAAAAAAATACTCATCACAACATGTTGGGTCTAGTTTTCTTATAGAACGTGATAATGTGTGCAAAACAGCTATGAACACAAATAAGCAGCAAGTTGCATAAATATTTAGGCAATTTAGTAAGCTGTGTTGAGTAATACGTCGACTAGCTTATCAACGAATGATACTGAGATCCTACCATTGGAACACATACATTTCATATATACCTGACTCGACCATCCAGATTACACGTTGCACCATGGCGGCCATAGCCAAGGAGTCCCCTCTGTTATGTGTTGACTTATAGCAGTAGCCCATTAAAGCTGTCACATGGTGAACACATGCGAGGAGCTCCTAAATATAGCCACGAAAACAACGTTTGCACTAGTGCAGGGTGGCAACAGTGCATATGATAATAGGGCCCCTTCATCTCAGTAAAATTTTCAACACACGCAGGAGCAGCACATCACAAACTAATGTTTCTTTACACAACAATTCATTTCTTTTTTCTTTCATAAGCAACTTTCCTGTCATGTTTAGTTGCGTATAAGTTATGTCAACAAACCTTGTCTTAAAAAGTAAGCTGTACTAGTAGCAAGCTGTGACTTTTTTCTCATAAACTGCTCGTAAACCGAAAACCTCATAAGCAGATTATTTACGACGTCGAAGCATTTATAAGCGAGGAAACGGGATTGCAGTAAGAATCGGTAAAGCACATGGGTCGCTATTATGCAACTTCAGCAGAAAAGCACAGGTGCACATTATGATCATGATTATTTCCGAACGTAATATTTCTCATCGGAAGAAGACGCTTATCAAGATTTTCAATTTCGCATTGAGGCAATAAACTCGCATAACTAAATTCTGCCAACCGGCGCTCAGCAAGCATCAGCACAGGTATTACTGTTGTCGTGGGAGTACCATTTCCTACGTTCACGCATTCTGTGCACACATTGGGTGCACGCACAATACGCGTGTAGTTAGCAAGCACGATTACTTACCTTTCAAACGGTACGAGGCGGTCTAAAAGCGCTCTCCAAGTTGCCGGTGCTGCATCGACGATGTTAGTCCCAGCCAGCGCCTCCTCTATTTTTCTAAAAATAAAGGAGACGCTGTCGCAGCATACATGCCGCTGCGTAGTGGACGAGCTCAGGCACGCTAATAATTCGCAAGCTTTCCTTGCGCCATGCACCCAACTTTCCACATCCATGACACAAAGGCAACGCACTACCCGGCACGAAAATCGTTGGTCCACATTTGCCTGGCGCGCCACGTGTAAGGCGAGTTTGCAGCAAGACACAAGCTATCTTCTCGCACTATTATTGAAGCTAACTACGTCACAATTCATTACCGCAAACACAAAAACACACGATCAAACGCTCGCACATCCAACAAGCACATTGTAGACGGAGGAATGACAACGGCGCCACCTGCACACTAGTGAGGCTGTGGTGGCCTCCGTGATACATGATTAACTAGCCGTGTTGCGCCCAACTATGTTGCGAGACAAAACGGTTAATTCTGTAATGTATTTTCGATGTCCTTAAACGTGCATTCAATGCACTGTACGAGCGTTTTTACTTTCTGCCTAAAAGCGGCCGTCACGTCCTCGAGCCCAGCGGTAGGGTGGCTAGCGTCGCAACGTCGTAGCCACGGGACTACGTTAAAACCCTGTAATTAAACCGTTCAAAATTGTGCATCCTTATATTAAAAGGTCTGTGTGCATTGCCTGCACCTGTATTACTACCTAATACGTTTAGCTTTGTCTTACCAGCAATTCTTTAACTTGGCAGAAAACTGATTTGCATTCCGGCACAATTGGGGGGTCGCATTTCGTGACTATATAAGATCGTACGCAGGTATACAAAGCATGTTAAAAAGAAAGGTGAACCGTGTCGTTATATGCGAATGTGTGCGAGTTCGTTCTGTCAGTGCTCTATGAATTATTGTTCAATGAATCTGTTTGATTACGTGTGTGTAAAAATGTCTATGTATGCTTGTTATTGTGTCATTGTGTATTATATAAACCGGACAGTGTGACTATGTGCGTGTGTTGTCAAGTGCTCTATGAATTGAATGCGTATGTGTACATTTGAATACTGCTCTAGGTGAATGACCAGTGTAAGCTCTATTAATTAAGTGTTATATTATAATGTCTCAGAATTAATAGAATGTTATATAAGAAGTGTGTCATAATATTATAATAATGCGTTCACACATGTTTCGCGTGTGGGCAAAATCTTTTTGTACATACAATTTTTTAAAATCTTTTATTGCCTGTAGCCTCCGAGACCATTGCTCAGTGCGTGCGAATCTCGAAGCCTTGTATTGGCGCCCCTAGTAGCTTCAATCCTAGTTGTTAAGCCTATAGTCGTGTTGCTGGCTTCACTTGCCTGGTCCAAGTCGGCCATGTTGGTTTTGGAAAGGGAGTAACAGTTGCTCCCAGCCATGAGGGAGGAAAGTTCCTCCATTTAAAGACGAACATAGGGGACATCGCCGTTCCTTCTTTAAAGGAGCAAGGGTCACTCCTTCTTTTTTAGAGTGCAGGTGTTCCTGTAAGTAGCAGTCAATGTCTCTACGAAGATTACATTCCGCTGTTCCCAGGCACGCAAAAAGGCATCACGCAATGGTAAACTGGCTATAATGAAAAGCAACACAATAAGTCGCTCGGTGTACAACCAATAATGATTATTATCGTTTTGCTACATCCTTTACCATAAACCTGCCACGTGTCCTGTGGCAGCTCGATCACATGATAATATATTTATTTGGCGAAGACGTTCACGCCGTGGCGGGTGCGTTTCAAAGATGCGCCGTTAGAAGCACAGGTGTTCCTGTAAGTAGCAGTCAATGTCTCTACGAAGATTACATTCCGCTGTTCCCAGGCACGCAAAAAGGCATCACGCAATGGTAAACTGGCTATAATGAAAAGCAACACAATAAGTCGCTCGGTGTACAACCAATAATGATTATTATCGTTTTGCTACATCCTTTACCATAAACCTGCCACGTGTCCTGTGGCAGCTCGATCACAAGATAATATATTTATTTGGCGAAGACGTTCACGCCGTGGCGGGTGCGTTTCAAAGATGCGCCGTTAGAAGCACAGGTGTTACTGTAAGTAGCAGTCAATGTCTCTACGAAGATTATATTCCGCTGTTCCCAGGCACGCAAAAAGGCATCACGCAATGGTAAACTGGCTATAAAGAAAAGCAACACAATAAGTCGCTCGGTGTACAACCAATAATGATTATTATCGTTTTGCTACATCCTTTACCATAAACCTGCCACGTGTCCTGTGGCAGCTCGATCACATGATAATATATTTATTTGGCGAAGACGTTCACGCCGTGGTGGGTGCGTTTCAAAGATGCGCCGTTAGAAGCACAGGTGTTCCTGTAAGTAGCAGCCAATGTCTCTACGAAGATTATATTCCGCTGTTCCCAGGCACGCAAAAAGGCATCACGCAATGGAAAAGTGGCTATGAAAAAAAGCAACACAATAAGTCGCTCGGTGTACAACCAATAATGATTATTATCGTTTTGCTACATCCTTTACCATAAACCTGCAACGTGTCCTGTGGCAGCTCGATCACACGATAATATATTTATTTGCCGAAGACGTTCACGCCGTGGCGGGTGCGTTTCAAAGATGCGCCGTTAGAAGCACAGGTGTTCCTGTAAGTAGCAGTCAATGTCTCTACGAAGATTATATTCCGCTGTTCCCAGGCACGCCAAAAAGGCATCACGCAATGGTAAACTGGCTATGAAAAAAAGCAACACAATAAGTCGCTCGGTGTACAACCAATAATGATTATTATCGTTTTGCTACATCCTTTACCATAAACCTGCCACGTGTCCTGTGGCAGCTCGATCACATGATAATATATTTATTTGGCGAAGACGTTCACGCCGTGGCGGGTGCGTTTCAAAGATGCGCCGTTAGAAGCACAGGTGTTCCTGTAAGTAGCAGTCAATGTCTCTACGAAGATTATATTCCGCTGTTCCCAGGCACGCAAAAAGGCATCACGCAATGGTAAACTGGCTATAAAGAAAATCAACACAATAAGTCGCTCGGTGTACAACCAATAATGATTATTATCGTTTTGCTACATCCTTTACCATAAACCTGCCATGTGTCCTGTGGCAGCTCGATCACACGATAATATATTTATTTGCCGAACCCGTTCACGCCGTGGCGGGTGCGTTTCAAAGATGCGCCGTTAGAAGCACAGGTGTTCCTGTAAGTAGCAGTCAATGTCTCTACGAAGATTATATTCCGCTGTTCCCAGGCACGCAAAAAGGCAACACGCAATGGAAAACTGGCTATGAAAAAAAGCAACACATTAAGTCGCTCGGTGTACAACCAATAATGATTATTATCGTTTAGCTACATCCTTTACCATTAACCTGCAACGTGTCCTGTGGCAGCTCGATCCCATGATAATATATTTATTTGGAGAAGACGTTCACGCCGTGGCGGGTGCGTTTCACAGATACGCCTTTAGAAGCACAGGTGTTCCTGTAAGTAGCAGTCAATGTCTCTACGAAGATTATATTCCGCTGTTCCCAGGCACGCAAAAAGGCAACACGCAATGGAAAACTGGCTATGAAAAAAAGCAACACAATAAGTCGCTCGGTGTACAACCAATAATGATTATTATCGTTTTGCTACATCCTTTACCATAAACCTGCCACGTGTCCTGTGGCAGCTCGATCACACGATAATATATTTATTTGCCGAAGACGTTCACGCCGTGGCCCCGCAGGGGCGTCTGCGCAAGCAGGCGTTTGGTGGGTTGCGACACCAGGGACCCGAGCACACGGGGGTTGGACCCTCCCACGTGTAGCTTTGCGTGGCTTAGCCGTGTCTGGGGAAAGGGGGATCCTGGAGGTTGAGCCGATGCCGGGTGTTCGGACCTTTAAGGCCCCCCGGCGGAGGCAACACACCTCTTCGGCCTCTGCTTCACATAGACGGCACCTCCAGACTGACCCACCTGCAGGAAATCGGCAGTCGCCTTTTCCTGTCCCCCTCTTTAATCTTTTATCTTTCTCCCTCACTTTTCCATCTTTCCTGTCTTCTAGTCACTTCTTCTCACTTCCAAATTTCTGGGCGGCAAGGGTTAACCTGGTGTAGCTATCCAACCTTGGGTATTCTATATTAACTTATAGCGGCGATGCATAGCTGGCGTCTACAGGTATTCCAACCTTGTAGCGTCCCCTTGTTGGGCTCGGTGGTGGGTGGCTACCATCGCCGCCGAATTTTCCAGTTTTATGTGGCAAACTCTTTTGCCCCGCTGCCTGATCGCTCCCTGAAACGGGGGCTACCGACGAACCCTTCAACTTCCGCATGAAACCAATAGAAACATTTCCCAAGTACCATGTGATACATAGCCAAAGTGAAACAAAGACTGTCCGTACGATATCCCCATTTGTGGTCGCAAAATCTCTTACAGAAGCAATTGGCACAGGTTACAAAGTAACTAAGATGGGAAGTGGAGACCTTCTTCTAGAAGTCCGTGACAATCTGCAGTACAACAAGCTGTCAAAACTCGTGGCGTTTGGGGATATTCCTGTCTCCGTGGGCCCACACCGGTCAATGAACACTGTGCGCGGCGTCAACTCTGATGACGGCCTGCTTGAACTTAGTGAGAGTGAGTTGTTGGAAGGATGGCAAGAACAAAATGTGGTTAAGGTCCAAAGAATCAAGATAAGGCGCGACAATAAGGAAATCCCAACCAAACATGTTATCATTACCTTTGGTACAAGCAACCTCCCAGAGACGATTGAAACCGGCTACTGTAAACTGCGTGTACGACCGTACATACCAAATCCGCGCCGATGCTTCAAGTGTCAGCGTTTTGGGCATGGGTCGCAAAGTTGCCGAGGGCGATCTACCTGTGCAAAATGTGCATCTAAAGACCATTCCTCAGAAGTGTGCACTTCCACAAACCACTGTGCCAACTGTGACGGAGACCACCCCCCTACTCACGAACATGCCCGACATGGAAGAAAGAAAAGGACATAATAGAACTCAAAGTGAAACTAAACATCTCCTTTCCAGAAGCGCGCAAGCGTTTTTCTTCTTTCAATCAGTCTAATCCGTCCTACTCTGATGCGGCGCGCCGGGGGGCTGCACCACATCTTTCGGCGGCCGCCCAAGTCACACGGAGTGTGACAACGGTCACGCCATCAGCCCCCCTGGCAGGAGCAGCAAGCGCTGCTCCGCCCCCAACCAAGAAAGGCCAGCAGACTTCCGGACCTGCAGGTCCCAGGGCCACTGCTCGTGCAGACAGGCCCGAAAAACCCCCCAGTGTGCTCGCCGAGCGGGCGGCATCCAGCGCCTCTGAAGAGGCGATGGAAGCAACCAACACTCCTCCGGTGTCTCAAACGCCGAAGGAACGGCGTAGCTCCACAGAGCCCGCCGGGAAAAAAGAAAAATCCCGTATCACGGGGCCTGGAAAGGCCTCGTGAGCCTATTCGGTCTAGCTCTTGACACACAGCATTATACGCCTCCAGTATGGCTACACAAATAATACATTGGAACGTTAGAGGTCTACTCCACAATCTGGACGACATAAAGGAGCTCCTACACAAGTTCAATCCACGGGTTCTCTGTGTGCAAGAGACAAACCTCAATTCTACACACACAAACTTTCTGCGGCAATATGTCATTTACCGCAAAGACCGAAACGACACCCTCGCCTCATCTGGCGGTGTCGCCATAATAGTCGATAAGGGTGTACCCTGCCAGCATTTAGAGCTTCAAACGCCTCTTGAGGCAGTTGCAGTCAGAGCAGTGCTTTTTGGTAAGCTGCTTTCAATTAATTCTTTATACCTTCCGCCAAGCTATCAACTCTCCAGAACAGAATTTGAAAGCTTTATTGCACAACTTCCGGAACCGTACATTGTCGTAGGAGACCTAAATGCACATAATACGTTGTGGGGCGACTCTCGATGTGATGCCAGAGGGCGCCTGATAGAAAATTTACTGTTATCTACAGGTGCATGTTTGCTAAATAAGAAACAACCAACCTTTTACAGCGTCGCAAACAAGACATTTTCATGCATAGATTTAAGCATTGCGTCAAGCACAGTTGTGCCCTACTTGGAATGGAAGGTGGTTAACAATCCATACGGGAGTGACCATTTTCCAATTATCTTACGATTAACAAAACAAGACGAATGCTCACCACATGTGCCCCAGTGGAAAGTCGTCTCCGCGGACTGGCAGCGACACCGAGACCTTACACATTTGACCTGGGATAACATTCGTATGCAAAGTATTGACGATGCAGTCGCATATTTAACAGCATTTATTGTGGACGCAGCGTCAATATGTATCCCGCAAACAAATGGATCGCCTTCTAAACGACGTGTTCCCTGGTTGAACGATGAATGTAGGGAAGCGCGAAAGAAACAAAATAAGGCTTGGAATAACCTCCGTGACTCGCCGACTACAGAACACCTTATCATCTTCAAGAAAATAAAGTCGGAAGGTAGAATAACGCGCCGCCGTGCCAAAAGGGAAAGCTGGCAGAAATACATCTGCAGCATTATTTCTTATACAGACGAAAGGAAAGTCTGGAACAGGGTTAAGAAAATAAAAGGCCGCGAAACCCATCCTCTACCTTTAGTAAACAAACAAGGAGACACACTTCAGGATCAGGCTGATTGTCTAGGAGCACATTTCGAGCACATTTCCAGTACATCCCATTACACAGATACATTTCTAAGATACCAGCGACAAGCAGAGCGACAACCTGTGGGTCGGAAAGGCACAGTCAATGAAGCATACAATCGTCCATTTAGCACGGCAGAATTTCAGACTTCACTCAATTGTTGTAACAAGTCTGCTCCGGGAAGTGACCGAATACTTTACGAAATGATAAAACACTTACACCCTGAAACCCACAGAACACTACTGTCACTCTTTAACTCCATCTTATCTGCCGGCTACATTCCGTCCGCCTGGAAAGAAGCAATCGTAATTCCTATTCTCAAAGAAGGCAAGGACCCTTCCTCGGCCAGTAACTATAGGCCAATAGCTCTGACAAGTTGTATATGCAAACTCTTTGAAAAAATGATTAACCGGCGCCTCGTCCATTTTCTTGAAAGCAACAATATACTAGATCCCTTACAATGCGGTTTCAGGGAAGGTAGATCCACAATAGATCACCTCGTGCGCATCGAGACCAATATCCGTGATGCCTTTGTACACAGTTTTTCCTATCAGTATTTTTAGACATGGAGAAGGCATACGACACAACTTGGCGTTTTGGAATTCTCCGTGACCTGGCTGGAATGGGAGTCTGAGGCAATTTGTTAAATGTGATTCAGAGCTACCTCTCTGATCGCACGTTCCGTGTTAGAGTTGGTAACGTTCTGTCTCGACAATTCACGCAGGAGGCTGGTGTACCACAAGGTGGTGTGCTGAGCTGTACTTTATTTATTGTCAAAATGAACTCGCTCCAAACTGTCATACCACGAACAATGTTTTATTCTGTATATGTGGATGACATCCAAATGGGTTTCAAATCATGTAATCTTAGTACCTGCGAGCGACAAGTACAGCTTGCCTTAAATAAATTGTCTAAATGGGCGGATGAGAATGGTTTCAAGCTAAACCCGCATAAAAGTACATGCGTACTCTTCTCCAACAAGAGAGGTGTACTACTAGATCCCGCTATAGACCTTCATTGGGAACGTCTATCTGTAAGCTCCGAGCATAAATTCTTAGGTATCATCTTAGACAATAAACTAACCTTTATTTCCCATCTGAAGTACCTTAAAGCAAAGTGCCTCAAGACTATGAACCTGTTGAAGCTGTTGTCACGGACATCCTGGGGAGCCGACAGGAGATGCCTCCTAAGCTTGTATAAAAGTCTAATACGATCACGCCTTGACTACGGAGCCATAGTCTATAATTCTGCTACACCTAGTGCTTTGAAAATGCTAGATACTATCCACCCCTTGGGTATCCGCCTTGCTACAGGCGCCTTCAGGACAAGTCCTGTACAGAGCCTGTACGTTGAATGTAATGAATGGTCTCTACACTTCCAAAGGACATATTTAAGCTTCTCCTATGCCTTGAAGGTGAAATCAGATGTAGATCATCCGTGCCATTCAATTGCTCGCGATTTGTCCACGACCAGGCTGTTCCATAACCGCCCAGCCACTAGGCCTCCTCTGTCCCTCCGGTTGAAAGCACTGTCCGAAGAAACAGACGTCCCTCTTCTAGAGAAAGTGCTAATGGCTCCTACTCGGCTTCAACTGCCTTGGGAGTGGCAGACTATCGAATGTGACATCTCTTTCGTAGAAATTTCAAAACAAGCACCTGAGGCACATATACACTCACATTTCCTTGAGCTTCAGGAGAAATATTCCTGTGCTGAGTTTTAAACAGACGCTTCAAAGTCTCCTGTCGGTGTTGCTTACGCAGCTGTAGGACCATCGCTTTTAATATCCGGTACACTTAACCCACATACCAGTATTTTTACGGCTGAAGCATACGCGATCCTCTCTGCAGTAAAACACATAACTGAAACGACTCTCACTAGGGCTGTTGTATTCACGGACTCTCTGAGTGTAGTCCGAGCCCTAATGAGTTTACGAAAACATAAAAACACTGTCTTAAACGAACTCTATGCATTGCTATGCTGAGCTTATATGGACAAACAAGTAATCATCCTATGCTGGGTACCTGGACACAGTGGTATAAAAGGCAACGAAGATGCTGACGAGAACGCCACCTCGGTAGCTTTTAGCGACACTGACATAAACAAACCCATTCCGGCCACAGACATTAAACCATACTTACGGCATAAGCTGAAGAAGCACTGGCAGAAAGAGTGGGATACCCAGGTAGCCAATAAACTGCACTTGATCAAACCTAAATTAGGGCACTGGATATCCGAAAAAACAGCACGATACAAAGAAGTGCTCCTTTGTCGATTAAGAATAGGTCACACCTTCGGCACCCACTCTTACCTATTGACTGGAAGTGATCCTCCATCATGTCGAAGGTGTGGCGACACCCTTACAGTGCTCCATGTCCTAGTCCAGTGCAGAGAATTAGAAGCTGAGCGTAAAAAGTACTTCCGTTCTGCGTATCGCCAGCAAATTCCACTTCACCCAGCATTTTTTCTTAGTAACGAACCGCTTTTTAACCTGAAAACAGTTTTTAGCTTTTTAGATGAAGTGAACATCTTAGAAATAATTTGACCGGGTCATATGTAGCAAAGCCTCGCCTTCGAGGCTGTAGCTGCAGTGACATTAGCCTTTATAGAACATGCCTCTGAGCTCTCTACTTCAAGAGCCCTATGGAGACAGTAGTTATTGTATGTCTTTATTACATCAGTTTATCGTAGTGAAACTTTTATGCACTTTTTATTTTGTTATAAATCATTGTCATTATATTTTACGCAGTTTACAGCGACCCGTTTTTAGGCCTCTTTACAGCCAAACTACATTTACACTTGTAACTCAATTTAATCACTTCATTTATAATACATGAACAATTCATTACCATTGGTCATGGCGCTCTTGGGCCATACTTGGCCCTTGCGCCATTAAGCAATACACATCAATCAATCAATCGTTCACGCCGTGGCGGGTGCGTTTCAAAGATGCGCCGTTAGAAGCACAGGTGTTCCTGTAAGTAGCAGTCAATGTCTCTACGAAGATTATATTCCGCTGTTCCCAGGCACGCAAAAAGGCATAACTCAATGGTAAACTGGCTATAAAGAAAAGCAACACAATAAGTCGCTCGGTGTACAACCAATAATGATTATTATGGTTTTGCTACATCCTTTACCATAAACCTGCCATGTGTCCTGTGGCAGCTCGATCACACGATAATATATTTATTTGCCAAAGACGTTCAGGCCGTGGCGGGTGCGTTTCAAATATGCGCCGTTAGAAGCACAGGTGTTCCTGTAAGTAGCAGTCAATATCTCTACGAAGAATATATTCCGCTGTTCCCAGGCACGCAAAAAGGCATCACGCAATGGTAAACTGGCTATAAAGAAAAGCAACACAATAAGTCGCTCGGTGTACAACCAATAATGATTATTATCGTTTTGCTACATCCTTTACCATAAACCTGCCACGTGTCCTGTGGCAGCTCGATCACATGATAATATATTTATTTGGCGAAGACGTTCACGCCGTGGCGCGTGCGTTTCAAAGATGCGCCGTTAGAAGAACAGGTGTTCCTGTAAGTAGCAGTCAATGTCTCTACGAAGATTATATTCCGCTGTTCCCAGGCACGCAAAAAGGCATCACGCAATGGTAAACTGGCTATAAAGAAAAGCAACACAATAAGTCACTCGGTGTACAACCAATAATGATTATTATCGTTTTGCTGCATCCTTTACCATAAACCTGCCACGTGTCCTGTGGCAGCTCGATCACATGATAATATATTTATTTGGCGAAGACGTTCACGCCGTGGCGGGTGCGTTTCAAAGATGCGCCGTTAGAAGCACAGGTGTTCCTGTAAGTAGCAGTCAATGTCTCTACGAAGATTATATTCCGCTGTTCCCAGGCACGCAAAAAGGCATCACGCAATGGTAAACTGGCTATAAAGAAAAGCAACACAATAAGTCGCTCGGTGTACAACCAATAATGATTATTATCGTTTTGCTACACCCTTACCATAAACCTGCAACGTGTCCTGTGGCAGCTCGATCATATGATATTATATTTATTTGGCGAAGACGTTCACGCCGTGGCGGGTGCGTTTCAAAGATGCGCCGTTAGAAGCACAGGTGTTCCTGTAAGTAGCAGTCAATGTCTCTACGAAGATTAAATTCCGCTGTTCCCAGGCACGCAAAAAGGCATCACGCAATGGTAAACTGGCTATAAAGAAAAGCAACACAATAAGTCGCTCGGTGTACAACCAATAATGATTATTATCGTTTTGCTACATCCTTTACCATAAACCTGCCATGTGTCCTGTGGCAGCTCGATCACACGATACTATATTTATTTGCCGAAGACGTTCACGCCGTGGCGGGTGCGTTTCAAAGATGCGCCGTTAGAAGCACAGGTGTTCCTGTAAGTAGCAGTCAATGTCTCTACGAAGATTATATTCCGCTGTTCCCAGGCACGCAAAAAGGCATCACGCAATGGTAAACTGGCTATAAAGAAAAGCAACACAATAAGTCGCTCGGCGTACAACCAATAATGATTATTATCGTTTTGCTACATCCTTTACCATAAACCTGCCATGTGTCCTGTGGCAGCTCGATCACACGATACTACATTTATTTGCCGAAGACGTTCACGCCGTGGCGGGTGCGTTTCAAAGATGCGCCGTTAGAAGCACAGGTGTTCCTGTAAAGTAGCAGTCAATGTCTCTACGAAGATTATATTCCGCTGTTCCCAGGCACGCAAAAAGGCATCACGCAATGGTAAACTGGCTATAAAGAAAAGCAACACAATAAGTCGCTCGGTGTACAACCAATAATTATTATTATCGTTTTGCTACATCCTTTACCATAAACCTGCAATGTGTCCTGTGGCAGCTCGATCACATGATAATATATTTATTTGGAGAAGACCTTCACGCCGTGGCGGGTGCGTTTCACAGATACGCCTTTAGAAGCACAGGTGTTCCTGTAAGTAGCAGTCAATGTCTCTACGAAGATTATATTCCGCTGTTCCCAGGCACGCAAAAAGGCAACACGCAATGGAAAACTGGCTATGAAAAAAAGCAACACAATAAGTCGATCGGTGTACAACCAATAATGATTATTATCGTTTTGCTACATCCTTTACCATAAACCTGCCACGTGTCCTGTGGCAGCTCGATCACACGATAATATATTTATTTGCCGAAGACGTTCACGCCGTGGCCCCGCAGGGGCGTCTGCGCAAGCAGGCGTTTGGTGGGTTGCGACACCAGGGACCCGAGCACACGGGGGTTGGACCCTCCCACGTGTAGCTTTGCGTGGCTTAGCCGTGTCTGGGGAAAGGGGGATCCTGGAGGTTGAGCCGATGCCGGGTGTTCGGACCTTTAAGGCCCCCCGGCGGAGGCAACACACCTCTTCGGCCTCTGCTTCACATAGACGGCACCTCCAGACTGACCCACCTGCAGGAAATCGGCAGTCACCTTTTCCTGTCCCCCTCTTTAATCTTTTATCTTTCTCCCTCACTTTTCCATCTTTCCTGTCTTCTAGTCACTTCTTCTCACTTCCGAATTTCTGGGCGGCAAGGGTTAACCTGGTGTAGCTATCCAACCTTGGGTATTCTATATTAACTTATAGCGGCGATGCATAGCTGGCGTCTACAGGTATTCCAACCTTGTAGCGTCCCCTTGTTGGGCTCGGTGGTGGGTGGCTACCATCGCCGCCGAATTTTCCAGTTTTATGTGGCAAACTCTTTTGCCCCGCTGCCTGATCGCTCCCTGAAACGGGGGCTACCGACGAAACCTTCAACTTCCGCATGAAACCAATAGAAACATTTCCCAAGTACCATGTGATACATAGCCAAAGTGAAACAAAGACTGTCCGTACGATATCCCCATTTGTGGTCGCAAAATCTCTTACAGAAGCAATTGGCACAGGTTACAAAGTAACTAAGATGGGAAGTGGAGACCTTCTTCTAGAAGTCCGTGACAATCTGCAGTACAACAAGCTGTCAAAACTCGTGGCGTTTGGGGATATTCCTGTCTCCGTGGGCCCACACCGGTCAATGAACACTGTGCGCGGCGTCAACTCTGATGACGACCTGCTTGAACTTAGTGAGAGTGAGTTGTTGGAAGGATGGCAAGAACAAAATGTGGTTAAGGTCCAAAGAATCAAGATAAGGCGCGACAATAAGGAAATCCCAACCAAACATGTTATCATTACCTTTGGTACAAGCAACCTCCCAGAGACGATTGAAACCGGCTACTGTAAACTGCGTGTACGACCGTACATACCAAATCCGCGCCGATGCTTCAAGTGTCAGCGTTTTGGGCATGGGTCGCAAAGTTGCCGAGGGCGATCTACCTGTGCAAAATGTGCATCTAAAGACCATTCCTCAGAAGTGTGCACTTCCACAAACCACTGTGCCAACTGTGACGGAGACCACCCCGCCTACTCACGAACATGCCCGACATGGAAGAAAGAAAAGGACATAATAGAACTCAAAGTGAAACTAAACATCTCCTTTCCAGAAGCGCGCAAGCGTTTTTCTTCTTTCAGTCAGTCTAATCCGTCCTACTCTGATGCGGCGCGCCGGGGGGCTGCACCACATCTTTCGGCGGCCGCCCAAGTCACACGGAGTGTGACAACGGTCACGCCATCAGCCCCCCTGGCAGGAGCAGCAAGCGCTGCTCCGCCCCCAACCAAGAAAGGCCAGCAGACGTCCGGGCCTGCAGGTCCCAGGGCCACTGCTCGTGCAGACAGGCCCGAAAAACCCCCCTGTGTGCTCGCCGAGCGGGCGGCATCCAGCGCCTCTGAAGAGGCGATGGAAGCAACCAACACTCCTCCGGTGTCTCAAACGCCGAAGGAACGGCGTAGCTCCACAGAGCCCGCCGGGAAAAAAGAAAAATCACGTATCACGGGGCCTGGAAAGGCCTCGTGAGCCTATTCGGTCTAGCTCTTGACACACAGCATTATACGCCTCCAGTATGGCTACACAAATAATACATTGGAACGTTAGAGGTCTACTCCACAATCTGGACGACATAAAGGAGCTCCTACACAAGTTCAATCCACGGGTTCTCTGTGTGCAAGAGACAAACCTCAATTCTACACACACAAACTTTCTGCGGCAATATGTCATTTACCGCAAAGACCGAAACGACACCCTCGCCTCATCTGGCGGTGTCGCCATAATAGTCGATAAGGGTGTACCCTGCCAGCATTTAGAGCTTCAAACGCCTCTTGAGGCAGTTGCAGTCAGAGCAGTGCTTTTTGGTAAGCTGCTTTCAATTAATTCTTTATACCTTCCGCCAAGCTATCAACTCTCCAGAACAGAATTTGAAAGCTTTATTGCACAACTTCCGGAACCGTACATTGTCGTTGGAGACCTAAATGCACATAATACGTTGGGGCGACTCTCGATGTGATGCCAGAGGGCGCCTGATAGAAAATTTACTGTTATCTACAGGTGCATGTTTGCTAAATAAGAAACAACCAACCTTTTACAGCGTCGCAAACAAGACATTTTCATGCATAGATTTAAGCATTGCGTCAAGAACAGTTGTGCCCTACTTGGAATGGAAGGTGGTTAACAATCCATACGGGAGTGACCATTTTCCAATTATCTTACGATTAACAAAACAAGACGAATGCTCACCACATGTGCCCCAGTGGAAAGTCGACTCCGCGGACTGGCAGCGACACCGAGACCTTACACATTTGACCTGGGATAACATTCGTATGCAAAGTATTGACGATGCAGTCGCATATTTAACAGCATTTATTGTGGACGCAGCGTCAATATGTATCCCGCAAACAAATGGATCGCCTTCTAAACGACGTGTTCCCTGGTGGAACGATGAATGTAGGGAAGCGCGAAAGAAACAAAATAAGGCTTGGAATAACCTCCGTGACTCGCCGACTACAGAACACCTCATCATCTTCAAGAAAATAAAGTCGGAAGGTAGAAGAACGCGCCGCCGTGCCAAAAGGGAAAGCTGGCAGAAATACATCTGCAGCATTAATTCTTATACAGACGAAAGGAAAGTCTGGAACAGGGTTAAGAAAATAAAAGGCCGCGAAACCCATCCTCTACCTTTAGTAAACACACAAGGAGACACACTTCAGGATCAGGCTGATTGTCTAGGAGCACATTTCGAGCACATTTCCAGTACATCCCATTACACAGATACATTTCTAAGATACCAGCGACAAGCAGAGCGACAACCTGTGGGTCGGAAAGGCACAGCCAATGAAGCATACAATCGTCCATTTAGCATGGGAGAATTTCAGACTTCACTCAATTGTTGTAACAAGTCTGTCCGGGAAGTGACCGAATACTTTACGAAATGATAAAACACTTACACCCTGAAACCCACAGAACACTACTGTCACTCTTTAACTCCATCTTATCTGCCGGCTACATTCCGTCCGCCTGGAAAGAAGCAATCGTAATTCCTATTCTCAAAGAAGGCAAGGACCCTTCCTCGGCCAGTAACTATAGGCCAATAGCTCTGACAAGTTGTATATGCAAACTCTTTGAAAAAATGATTAACCGGCGCCTCGTCCATTTTCTTGAAAGCAACAATATACTAGATCCCTTACAATGCGGTTTCAGGGAAGGTAGATCCACAATAGATCACCTCGTGCGCATCGAGACCAATATCCGTGATGCCTTTGTACACAGTTTTTCCTATCAGTATTTTTAGACATGGAGAAGGCATACGACACAACTTGGCGTTTTGGAATTCTCCGTGACCTGGCTGGAATGGGAGTCTGAGGCAATTTGTTAAATGTGATTCAGAGCTACCTCTCTGATCGCACGTTCCGTGTTAGAGTTGGTAACGTTCTGTCTCGACAATTCACGCAGGAGGCTGGTGTACCACAAGGTGGTGTGCTGAGCTGTACTTTATTTATTGTCAAAATGAACTCGCTCCAAACTGTCATACCACGAACAATGTTTTATTCTGTATATGTGGATGACATCCAAATGGGTTTCAAATCATGTAATCTTAGTACCTGCGAGCGACAAGTACAGCTTGCCTTAAATAAATTGTCTAAATGGGCGGATGAGAATGGTTTCAAGCTAAACCCGCATAAAAGTACATGCGTACTCTTCTCCAACAAGAGAGGTGTACTACTAGATCCCGCTATAGACCTTCATTGGGAACGTCTATCTGTAAGCTCCGAGCATAAATTCTTAGGTATCATCTTAGACAATAAACTAACCTTTATTTCCCATCTGAAGTACCTTAAAGCAAAGTGCCTCAAGACTATGAACCTGTTGAAGCTGTTGTCACGGACATCCTGGGGAGCCGACAGGAGATGCCTCCTAAGCTTGTATAAAAGTCTAATACGATCACGCCTTGACTACGGAGCCATAGTCTATAATTCTGCTACACCTAGTGCTTTGAAAATGCTAGATACTATCCACCCCTTTGGTATCCGCCTTGCTACAGGCGCCTTCAGGACAAGTCCTGTACAGAGCCTGTACGTTGAATGTAATGAATGGTCTCTACACTTCCAAAGGACATATTTAAGCTTCTCCTATGCCTTGAAGGTGAAATCAGATGTAGATCATCCGTGCCATTCAATTGCTCGCGATTTGTCCACGACCAGGCTGTTCCATAACCGCCCAGCCACTAGGCCTCCTCTGTCCCTCCGGTTGAAAGCACTGTCCGAAGAAACAGACGTCCCTCTTCTAGAGAAAGTGCTAATGGCTCCTACTCGGCTTCAACCGCCTTGGGAGTGGCAGACTATCGAATGTGACATCTCTTTCGTAGAAATTTCAAAACAAGCACCTGAGGCACATATACACTCACATTTCCTTGAGCTTCAGGAGAAATATTCCTGTGCTGAGTTTTAAACAGACGCTTCAAAGTTTCCTGTCGGTGTTGCTTACGCAGCTGTAGGACCATCGCTTTTAATATCCGGTACACTTAACCCACATACCAGTATTTTTACGGCTGAAGCATACGCGATCCTCTCTGCAGTAAAACACATAACTGAAACGACTCTCACTAGGGCTGTTGTGTTCACGGACTCTCTGAGTGTAGTCCGAGCCCTAATGAGTTTACGAAAACATAAAAACACTGTCTTAAACGAACTCTATGCATTGCTATGCTCAGCTTATATGGGCAAACAAGTAATCATCCTATGCTGGGTACCTGGACACGGTGCGTTTCAAAGATGCGCCGTTAGAAGCACAGGTGTTCCTGTAAGTAGCAGTCAATGTCTCTACGAAGATTATATTCCGCTGTTCCCAGGCACGCAAAAAGGCATCACGCAATGGTAAACTGGCTATGAAAGAAAAGCAACACAATAAGTCGCTCGGTGTACAACCAATAATGATTATTATCGTTTTGCTACATCCTTTACCATAAACCTGCCACGTGTCCTGTGGCAGCTCGATCACATGATAATATATTTATTTGGCGAAGACGTTCACGCCGTGGCGGGTGCGTTTCAAAGATGCGCCGTTAGAAGCACAGGTGTTCCTGTAAGTAGCAGTCAATGTCTCTACGAAGATTATATTCCGCTGTTCCCAGGCACGCAAAAAGGCATCACGCAATGGTAAACTGGCTATAAAGAAAAGCAACACAATAAGTCGCTCGGTGTACAACCAATAATGATTATTATCGTTTTGCTACATCCTTTACCATAAACCTGCCACGTGTCCTGTGGCAGCTCGATCACATGATAATATATTTATTTGGCGAAGACGTTCACGCCGTGGCGGGTGCGTTTCAAAGATGCGCCGTTAGAAGCACAGGTGTTCCTGTAAGTAGCAGTCAATGTCTCTACGAAGATTATATTCCGCTGTTCCCAGGCACGCAAAAAGGCATCACGCAATGGTAAACTGGCTATAAAGAAAAGCAACACAATAAGTCGCTCGGTGTACAACCAATAATGATTATTATCGTTTTGCTACATCCTTTACCATAAACCTGCCATGTGTCCTGTGGCAGCTCGATCACACGATAATATATTTATTTGCCGAAGACGTTCACGCCGTGGCGGGTGCGTTTCAAAGATGCGCCGTTAGAAGCACAGGTGTTCCTGTAAGTAGCAGTCAATGTCTCTACGAAGATTATATTCCGCTGTTCCCAGGCACGCAAAAAGGCATCACGCAATGGTAAACTGGCTATAAAGAAAAGCAACACAATAAGTCGCTCGGTGTACAACCAATAATGATTATTATCGTTTTGCTACATCCTTTACCATAAACCTGCCACGTGTCCTGTGGCAGCTCGATCACATGATAATATATTTATTTGGCGAAGACGTTCACGCCGTGGCGGGTGCGTTTCAAAGATGCGCCGTTAGAAGCACAGGTGTTCCTGTAAGTAGCAGTCAATGTCTCTACGAAGATTATATTCCGCTGTTCCCAGGCACGCAAAAAGGCATCACGCAATGGTAAACTGGCTATAAAGAAAAGCAACACAATAAGTCGCTCGGTGTACAACCAATAATGATTATTATCGTTTTGCTACATCCTTTACCATAAACCTGCCACGTGTCCTGTGGCAGCTCGATCACATGATAATATATTTATTTGGCGAAGACGTTCACGCCGTGGCGGGTGCGTTCCAAGATGCGCCGTTAGAAGCACAGGTGTTCCTGTAAGTAGCAGTCAATGTCTCTACGAAGATTATATTCCGCTGTTCCCAGGCACGCAAAAAGGCATCACGCAATGGTAAACTGGCTATAAAGAAAAGCAACACAATAAGTCGCTCGGTGTACAACCAATAATGATTATTATCGTTTTGCTACACCCTTACCATAAACCTGCAACGTGTCCTGTGGCAGCTCGATCACATGATAATATATTTATTTGGCGAAGACGTTCACGCCGTGGCGGGTGCGTTTCAAAGATGCGCCGTTAGAAGCACAGGTGTTCCTGTAAGTAGCAGTCAATGTCTCTACGAAGATTATATTCCGCTGTTCCCAGGCACGCAAAAAGGCATCACGCAATGGTAAACTGGCTATAAAGAAAAGCAACACAATAAGTCGCTCGGTGTACAACCAATAATGATTATTATCGTTTTGCTACATCCTTTACCATAAACCTGCAACGTGTCCTGTGGCAGCTCGATCACATGATAATATATTTATTTGGCGAAGACGTTCACGCCGTGGCGGGTGCGTTTCAAAGATGCGCCGTTAGAAGCACAGGTGTTCCTGTAAGTAGCAGTCAATGTCTCTACGAAGATTATATTCCGCTGTTCCCAGGCACGCAAAAAGGCATCACGCAATGGTAAACTGGCTATGAAAGAAAAGCAACACAATAAGTCGCTCGGTGTACAACCAATAATGATTATTATCGTTTTGCTACATCCTTTACCATAAACCTGCCACTGTGTCCTGTGGCAGCTCGATCACACGATAATATATTTATTTGGCCGAAGACGTTCACGCCGTGGCGGGTGCGTTTCAAAGATGCGCCGTTAGAAGCACAGGTGTTCCTGTAAGTAGCAGTCAATGTCTCTACGAAGATTATATTCCGCTGTTCCCAGGCACGCAAAAAGGCATCACGCAATGGTAAACTGGCTATAAAGAAAAGCAACACAATAAGTCGCTCGGTGTACAACCAATAATGATTATTATCGTTTTGCTACATCCTTTACCATAAACCTGCCACGTGTCCTGTGGCAGCTCGATCACATGATAATATATTTATTTGGCGAAGACGTTCACGCCGTGGCGGGTGCGTTTCAAAGATGCGCCGTTAGAAGCACAGGTGTTCCTGTAAGTAGCAGTCAATGTCTCTACGAAGATTATATTCCGCTGTTCCCAGGCACGCAAAAAGGCATCACGCAATGGTAAACTGGCTATAAAGAAAAGCAACACAATAAGTCGCTCGGTGTACAACCAACAATGATTATTATCGTTTTGCTACATCCTTTACCATAAACCTGCCATGTGTCCTGTGGCAGCTCGATCACACGATACTATATTTATTTGCCGAAGACGTTCACGCCGTGGCGGGTGCGTTTCAAAGATGCGCCGTTAGAAGCACAGGTGTTCCTGTAAGTAGCAGTCAATGTCTCTACGAAGATTATATTCCGCTGTTCCCAGGCACGCAAAAAGGCATCACGCAATGGTAAACTGGCTATAAAGAAAAGCAACACAATAAGTCGCTCGGTGTACAACCAATAATGATTATTATCGTTTTGCTACATCCTTTACCATAAACCTGCCACGTGTCCTGTGGCAGCTCGATCACATGATAATATATTTATTTGGCGAAGACGTTCACGCCGTGGCGGGTGCGTTTCAAAGATGCGCCGTTAGAAGCACAGGTGTTCCTGTAAGTAGCAGTCAATGTCTCTACGAAGATTATATTCCGCTGTTCCCAGGCACGCAAAAAGGCATCACGCAATGGTAAACTGGCTATAAAGAAAAGCAACACAATAAGTCGCTCGGTGTACAACCAATAATGATTATTATCGTTTTGCTACATCCTTTACCATAAACCTGCCACGTGTCCTGTGGCAGCTCGATCACATGATAATATATTTATTTGGCGAAGACGTTCACGCCGTGGCGGGTGCGTTTCAAAGATGCGCCGTTAGAAGCACAGGTGTTCCTGTAAGTAGCAGTCAATGTCTCTACGAAGATTATATTCCGCTGTTCCCAGGCACGCAAAAAGGCATCACGCAATGGTAAACTGGCTATAAAGAAAAGCAACACAATAAGTCGCTCGGTGTACAACCAATAATGATTATTATCGTTTTGCTACATCCTTTACCATAAACCTGCCACGTGTCCTGTGGCAGCTCGATCACATGATAATATATTTATTTGGCGAAGACGTTCACGCCGTGGCGGGTGCGTTTCAAAGATGCGCCGTTAGAAGCACAGGTGTTCCTGTAAGTAGCAGTCAATGTCTCTACGAAGATTATATTCCGCTGTTCCCAGGCACGCAAAAAGGCATCACGCAATGGTAAACTGGCTATAAAGAAAAGCAACACAATAAGTCGCTCGGTGTACAACCAATAATGATTATTATCGTTTTGCTACATCCTTTACCATAAACCTGCCACTGTGTCCTGTGGCAGCTCGATCACACGATAATATATTTATTTGGCGAAGACGTTCACGCCGTGGCGGGTGCGTTTCAAAGATGCGCCGTTAGAAGCACAGGTGTTCCTGTAAGTAGCAGTCAATGTCTCTACGAAGATTATATTCCGCTGTTCCCAGGCACGCAAAAAGGCATCACGCAATGGTAAACTGGCTATGAAAGAAAAGCAACACAATAAGTCGCTCGGTGTACAACCAATAATGATTATTATCGTTTTGCTACATCCTTTACCATAAACCTGCCACGTGTCCTGTGGCAGCTCGATCACACGATAATATATTTATTTGGCGAAGACGTTCACGCCGTGGCGGGTGCGTTTCAAAGATGCGCCGTTAGAAGCACAGGTGTTCCTGTAAGTAGCAGTCAATGTCTCTACGAAGATTATATTCCGCTGTTCCCAGGCACGCAAAAAGGCATCACGCAATGGTAAACTGGCTATAAAGAAAAGCAACACAATAAGTCGCTCGGTGTACAACCAATAATGATTATTATCGTTTTGCTACATCCTTTACCATAAACCTGCCACGTGTCCTGTGGCAGCTCGATCACACGATAATATATTTATTTGGCGAAGACGTTCACGCCGTGGCGGGTGCGTTTCAAAGATGCGCCGTTAGAAGCACAGGTGTTCCTGTAAGTAGCAGTCAATGTCTCTACGAAGATTATATTCCGCTGTTCCCAGGCACGCAAAAAGGCATCACGCAATGGTAAACTGGCTATAAAGAAAAGCAACACAATAAGTCGCTCGGTGTACAACCAATAATGATTATTATCGTTTTGCTACATCCTTTACCATAAACCTGCCACGTGTCCTGTGGCAGCTCGATCACATGATAATATATTTATTTGGCGAAGACGTTCACGCCGTGGCGGGTGCGTTTCAAAGATGCGCCGTTAGAAGCACAGGTGTTCCTGTAAGTAGCAGTCAATGTCTCTACGAAGATTATATTCCGCTGTTCCCAGGCACGCAAAAAGGCATCACGCAATGGTAAACTGGCTATAAAGAAAAGCAACACAATAAGTCGCTCGGTGTACAACCAATAATGATTATTATCGTTTTGCTACATCCTTTACCATAAACCTGCCACGTGTCCTGTGGCAGCTCGATCACATGATAATATATTTATTTGGCGAAGACGTTCACGCCGTGGCGGGTGCGTTTCAAAGATGCGCCGTTAGAAGCACAGGTGTTCCTGTAAGTAGCAGTCAATGTCTCTACGAAGATTATATTCCGCTGTTCCCAGGCACGCAAAAAGGCATCACGCAATGGTAAACTGGCTATAAAGAAAAGCAACACAATAAGTCGCTCGGTGTACAACCAATAATGATTATTATCGTTTTGCTACATCCTTTACCATAAACCTGCCACGTGTCCTGTGGCAGCTCGATCACATGATAATATATTTATTTGGCGAAGACGTTCACGCCGTGGCGGGTGCGTTTCAAAGATGCGCCGTTAGAAGCACAGGTGTTCCTGTAAGTAGCAGTCAATGTCTCTACGAAGATTATATTCCGCTGTTCCCAGGCACGCAAAAAGGCATCACGCAATGGTAAACTGGCTATAAAGAAAAGCAACACAATAAGTCGCTCGGTGTACAACCAATAATGATTATTATCGTTTTGCTACATCCTTTACCATAAACCTGCCACGTGTCCTGTGGCAGCTCGATCACATGATAATATATTTATTTGGCGAAGACGTTCACGCCGTGGCGGGTGCGTTTCAAAGATGCGCCGTTAGAAGCACAGGTGTTCCTGTAAGTAGCAGTCAATGTCTCTACGAAGATTATATTCCGCTGTTCCCAGGCACGCAAAAAGGCATCACGCAATGGTAAACTGGCTATAAAGAAAAGCAACACAATAAGTCGCTCGGTGTACAACCAATAATGATTATTATCGTTTTGCTACATCCTTTACCATAAACCTGCCACGTGTCCTGTGGCAGCTCGATCACATGATAATATATTTATTTGGCGAAGACGTTCACGCCGTGGCGGGTGCGTTTCAAAGATGCGCCGTTAGAAGCACAGGTGTTCCTGTAAGTAGCAGTCAATGTCTCTACGAAGATTATATTCCGCTGTTCCCAGGCACGCAAAAAGGCATCACGCAATGGTAAACTGGCTATAAAGAAAAGCAACACAATAAGTCGCTCGGTGTACAACCAATAATGATTATTATCGTTTTGCTACATCCTTTACCATAAACCTGCCACGTGTCCTGTGGCAGCTCGATCACATGATAATATATTTATTTGGCGAAGACGTTCACGCCGTGGCGGGTGCGTTTCAAAGATGCGCCGTTAGAAGCACAGGTGTTCCTGTAAGTAGCAGTCAATGTCTCTACGAAGATTATATTCCGCTGTTCCCAGGCACGCAAAAAGGCATCACGCAATGGTAAACTGGCTATAAAGAAAAGCAACACAATAAGTCGCTCGGTGTACAACCAATAATGATTATTATCGTTTTGCTACATCCTTTACCATAAACCTGCCACGTGTCCTGTGGCAGCTCGATCACACGATAATATATTTATTTGGCGAAGACGTTCACGCCGTGGCGGGTGCGTTTCAAAGATGCGCCGTTAGAAGCACAGGTGTTCCTGTAAGTAGCAGTCAATGTCTCTACGAAGATTATATTCCGCTGTTCCCAGGCACGCAAAAAGGCATCACGCAATGGTAAACTGGCTATAAAGAAAAGCAACACAATAAGTCGCTCGGTGTACAACCAATAATGATTATTATCGTTTTGCTACATCCTTTACCATAAACCTGCCACGTGTCCTGTGGCAGCTCGATCACATGATAATATATTTATTTGGCGAAGACGTTCACGCCGTGGCGGGTGCGTTTCAAAGATGCGCCGTTAGAAGCACAGGTGTTCCTGTAAGTAGCAGTCAATGTCTCTACGAAGATTATATTCCGCTGTTCCCAGGCACGCAAAAAGGCATCACGCAATGGTAAACTGGCTATAAAGAAAAGCAACACAATAAGTCGCTCGGTGTACAACCAATAATGATTATTATCGTTTTGCTACATCCTTTACCATAAACCTGCCACGTGTCCTGTGGCAGCTCGATCACATGATAATATATTTATTTGGCGAAGACGTTCACGCCGTGGCGGGTGCGTTTCAAAGATGCGCCGTTAGAAGCACAGGTGTTCCTGTAAGTAGCAGTCAATGTCTCTACGAAGATTATATTCCGCTGTTCCCAGGCACGCAAAAAGGCATCACGCAATGGTAAACTGGCTATAAAGAAAAGCAACACAATAAGTCGCTCGGTGTACAACCAATAATGATTATTATCGTTTTGCTACATCCTTTACCATAAACCTGCCACGTGTCCTGTGGCAGCTCGATCACATGATAATATATTTATTTGGCGAAGACGTTCACGCCGTGGCGGGTGCGTTTCAAAGATGCGCCGTTAGAAGCACAGGTGTTCCTGTAAGTAGCAGTCAATGTCTCTACGAAGATTATATTCCGCTGTTCCCAGGCACGCAAAAAGGCATCACGCAATGGTAAACTGGCTATAAAGAAAAGCAACACAATAAGTCGCTCGGTGTACAACCAATAATGATTATTATCGTTTTGCTACATCCTTTACCATAAACCTGCCACTGTGTCCTGTGGCAGCTCGATCACATGATAATATATTTATTTGGCGAAGACGTTCACGCCGTGGCGGGTGCGTTTCAAAGATGCGCCGTTAGAAGCACAGGTGTTCCTGTAAGTAGCAGTCAATGTCTCTACGAAGATTATATTCCGCTGTTCCCAGGCACGCAAAAAGGCATCACGCAATGGAAAACTGGCTATGAAAAAAAGCAACACAATAAGTCGCTCGGTGTACAACCAATAATGATTATTATCGTTTTGCTACATCCTTTACCATAAACCTGCCACGTGTCCTGTGGCAGCTCGATCACACGATAATATATTTATTTGGCGAAGACGTTCACGCCGTGGCGGGTGCGTTTCAAAGATGCGCCGTTAGAAGCACAGGTGTTCCTGTAAGTAGCAGTCAATGTCTCTACGAAGATTATATTCCGCTGTTCCCAGGCACGCAAAAAGGCATCACGCAATGGTAAAACTGGCTATGAAAGAAAAGCAACACAATAAGTCGCTCGGTGTACAACCAATAATGATTATTATCGTTTTGCTACATCCTTTACCATAAACCTGCCACGTGTCCTGTGGCAGCTCGATCACATGATAATATATTTATTTGGCGAAGACGTTCACGCCGTGGCGGGTGCGTTTCAAAGATGCGCCGTTAGAAGCACAGGTGTTCCTGTAAGTAGCAGTCAATGTCTCTACGAAGATTATATTCCGCTGTTCCCAGGCACGCAAAAAGGCATCACGCAATGGTAAACTGGCTATGAAAAAAAGCAACACAATAAGTCGCTCGGTGTACAACCAATAATGATTATTATCGTTTTGCTACATCCTTTACCATAAACCTGCCACGTGTCCTGTGGCAGCTCGATCACATGATAATATATTTATTTGGCGAAGACGTTCACGCCGTGGCGGGTGCGTTTCAAAGATGCGCCGTTAGAAGCACAGGTGTTCCTGTAAGTAGCAGTCAATGTCTCTACGAAGATTATATTCCGCTGTTCCCAGGCACGCAAAAAGGCATCACGCAATGTAAAACTGGCTATGAAAAAAAGCAACACAATAAGTCGCTCTGTGTACAACCAATAATGATTATTATCGTTTTGCTACATCCTTTACCATAAACCTGCCACGTGTCCTGTGGCAGCTCGATCACATGATAATATATTTATTTGGCGAAGACGTTCACGCCGTGGCGGGTGCGTTTCAAAGATGCGCCGTTAGAAGCACAGGTGTTCCTGTAAGTAGCAGTCAATGTCTCTACGAAGATTATATTCCGCTGTTCCCAGGCACGCAAAAAGGCATCACGCAATGGTAAACTGGCTATAAAGAAAAGCAACACAATAAGTCGCTCGGTGTACAACCAATAATGATTATTATCGTTTTGCTACATCCTTTACCATAAACCTGCCACGTGTCCTGTGGCAGCTCGATCACATGATAATATATTTATTTGGCGAAGACGTTCACGCCGTGGCGGGTGCGTTTCAAAGATGCGCCGTTAGAAGCACAGGTGTTCCTGTAAGTAGCAGTCAATGTCTCTACGAAGATTATATTCCGCTGTTCCCAGGCACGCAAAAAGGCATCACGCAATGGTAAACTGGCTATGAAAGAAAAGCAACACAATAAGTCGCTCGGTGTACAACCAATAATGATTATTATCGTTTTGCTACATCCTTTACCATAAACCTGCCACGTGTCCTGTGGCAGCTCGATCACATGATAATATATTTATTTGGCGAAGACGTTCACGCCGTGGCGGGTGCGTTTCAAAGATGCGCCGTTAGAAGCACAGGTGTTCCTGTAAGTAGCAGTCAATGTCTCTACGAAGATTATATTCCGCTGTTCCCAGGCACGCAAAAAGGCATCACGCAATGGTAAACTGGCTATGAAAGAAAAGCAACACAATAAGTCGCTCGGTGTACAACCAATAATGATTATTATCGTTTTGCTACATCCTTTACCATAAACCTGCCACGTGTCCTGTGGCAGCTCGATCACATGATAATATATTTATTTGGCGAAGACGTTCACGCCGTGGCGGGTGCGTTTCAAAGATGCGCCGTTAGAAGCACAGGTGTTCCTGTAAGTAGCAGTCAATGTCTCTACGAAGATTATATTCCGCTGTTCCCAGGCACGCAAAAAGGCATCACGCAATGGTAAACTGGCTATGAAAAAAAGCAACACAATAAGTCGCTCGGTGTACAACCAATAATGATTATTATCGTTTTGCTACATCCTTTACCATAAACCTGCCACGTGTCCTGTGGCAGCTCGATCACATGATAATATATTTATTTGGCGAAGACGTTCACGCCGTGGCGGGTGCGTTTCAAAGATGCGCCGTTAGAAGCACAGGTGTTCCTGTAAGTAGCAGTCAATGTCTCTACGAAGATTATATTCCGCTGTTCCCAGGCACGCAAAAAGGCATCACGCAATGGAAAACTGGCTATGAAAAAAAGCAACACAATAAGTCGCTCGGTGTACAACCAATAATGATTATTATCGTTTTGCTACATCCTTTACCATAAACCTGCCACGTGTCCTGTGGCAGCTCGATCACATGATAATATATTTATTTGGCGAAGACGTTCACGCCGTGGCGGGTGCGTTTCAAAGATGCGCCGTTAGAAGCACAGGTGTTCCTGTAAGTAGCAGTCAATGTCTCTACGAAGATTATATTCCGCTGTTCCCAGGCACGCAAAAAGGCATCACGCAATGGAAACTGGCTATGAAAAAAAGCAACACAATAAGTCGCTCGGTGTACAACCAATAATGATTATTATCGTTTTGCTACATCCTTTACCATAAACCTGCCACGTGTCCTGTGGCAGCTCGATCACATGATAATATATTTATTTGGCGAAGACGTTCACGCCGTGGCGGGTGCGTTTCAAAGATGCGCCGTTAGAAGCACAGGTGTTCCTGTAAGTAGCAGTCAATGTCTCTACGAAGATTATATTCCGCTGTTCCCAGGCACGCAAAAAGGCATCACGCAATGTAAAACTGGCTATGAAAAAAAGCAACACAATAAGTCGCTCGGTGTACAACCAATAATGATTATTATCGTTTGCTACATCCTTTACCATAAACCTGCCACGTGTCCTGTGGCAGCTCGATCACATGATAATATATTTATTTGGAGAAGACGTTCACGCCGTGGCGGGTGCGTTTCACAGATACGCCTTTAGAAGCACAGGTGTTCCTGTAAGTAGCAGTCAATGTCTCTACGAAGATTATATTCCGCTGTTCCCAGGCACGCAAAAAGGCATCACGCAATGGAAAACTGGCTATGAAAAAAAGCAACACAATAAGTCGCTCGGTGTACAACCAATAATGATTATTATCGTTTTGCTACATCCTTTACCATAAACCTGCCACGTGTCCTGTGGCAGCTCGATCACATGATAATATATTTATTTGGCGAAGACGTTCACGCCGTGGCGGGTGCGTTTCAAAGATGCGCCGTTAGAAGCACAGGTGTTCCTGTAAGTAGCAGTCAATGTCTCTACGAAGATTATATTCCGCTGTTCCCAGGCACGCAAAAAGGCATCACGCAATGTAAAACTGGCTATGAAAAAAAGCAACACAATAAGTCGCTCGGTGTACAACCAATAATGATTATTATCGTTTTGCTACATCCTTTACCATAAACCTGCCACGTGTCCTGTGGCAGCTCGATCACATGATAATATATTTATTTGGCGAAGACGTTCACGCCGTGGCGGGTGCGTTTCAAAGATGCGCCGTTAGAAGCACAGGTGTTCCTGTAAGTAGCAGTCAATGTCTCTACGAAGATTATATTCCGCTGTTCCCAGGCACGCAAAAAGGCATCACGCAATGGAAAACTGGCTATGAAAAAAAGCAACACATTAAGTCGCTCGGTGTACAACCAATAATGATTATTATCGTTTAGCTACATCCTTTACCATTAACCTGCCACGTGTCCTGTGGCAGCTCGATCCCATGATAATATATTTATTTGGAGAAGACGTTCACGCCGTGGCGGGTGCGTTTCACAGATACGCCTTTAGAAGCACAGGTGTTCCTGTAAGTAGCAGTCAATGTGTCTACGAAGATTATATTCCGCTTTTCCCAGGCACGCAAAAAGGCATCACGCAATGGAAAACTGGCTATGAAAAAAAGCAACACAATAAGTCGCTCGGTGTACAACCAATAATGATTATTATCGTTTTGCTACATCCTTTACCATAAACCTGCCATGTGTCCTGTGGCAGCTCGATCACACGATACTATATTTATTTGCCGAAGACGTTCACGCCGTGGCGGGTGCGTTTCAAAGATGCGCCGTTAGAAGCACAGGTGTTCCTGTAAGTAGCATTGATTGATGTGTGGAGTTTAATGGCGCAAGGGCCAGCTATGGCCAAAGAGCGCCATGACGAATGGTAATGAATTCTTTATGTATTATGAATCAAGTGATTAAATTGATTTACAAATGTAAAAGTAATGTGGCTGTAAAGAGGCCTAAGAACGGGTCGCTGTAAACTGCGTAAAATATAATGACAATGATTCATGATAAAGTAAAAGGTGCATAAAAGTTTCACTACGATAAAGCCTCCACAGGGCTCTTGAAGTAGGGAGCTCAGAGGTATGTTCTATAAAGACTAATTGTCACTGCAGCTACAGCCTCGAAGGGGAGGCTGTGCTACACATGACCCGGCCAAATAATTTCTAGGACATTAACTTCAACTAAAAAGCTAAAAACTGTTTTCAAGTTAAAAAGCGGTTCGTTGCTTAGAAAGAATGCTGGGTGAAGTGGAATATGCTGGCGATATGCAAACTGAAAGTACTTTTTACGCTCCCTTTCTATTTCCCTGCACTGAATAAGGACATGGAGAACTGTAAGCCTGTCGCCACACCTTCGACATGACGGATGATCACTTCCAGTCAGTAGGTAAGAGTGGGTGCCGAAGGTGTGACCTATTCTTAATCGACAAAGGAGCACTTCTTTGTATCGTGCTGTTTTCTCCGATATCCAGTGCCCTAACTTAGGTTTGATTAAGTGCAGTTTATTGGATACCTGGGTATCCCACTGTTTCTGCCAGTGCTTCTTCAGTTTATGCCGCAGGTATGGTTTAATGTCTGTGGCTGGGATGGGTATGCTTATGTCAGCGTCGCTAAAAGCTACTGAGGCAGCGTTCTCGTCAGCATCTTCGTTACCTTTTATGCCACTGTGTCCAGGTACCCAGCATACGATGATGACTTGTTTCCCTATATAAGCTGAGCATAGCAATCCAAAGAGTTCGTTAAAGACAGTGTTTTTATGTTTTCGTAAGCTCATTAGGGCTCGGACTACGCTCATTGAGTCCGTGAATACAATTGCCCTAGTGAGATTCGTTTGCGTTATGTGTTTTACTGCAGAAAGGATCGCGTATGCTTCGGCCGTAAAAATACTGGTATATGGATTAAGTGTACCGGATAGTGAAAACGATGGTCCTAGAGCTGCGTAAGCAACACCAGCAGAAGACTTCGAAGCGTCTGTATAAAATTCAGCACAAGAGTACTTCTCTCAAGCTCAAGGAAGTGTGAATGTATATGTGCCTCAGGTGCTTGTTTTGATATTCCTACGAAAGAGATGTCACATTCGATAGTCCTGCCACTCCCAAGGCGGTGGAAGCCGAGTTGGGGCCATTAGGACATTCTCTAGAAGGGGGACATCTGTTCCTTCTGACAGTGCTTCCAGCCGGAGAGACAGAGGAGGCCTAGTGGTTGGGCGGTTACGGAACAGCCTGGCCGTGGACAGATCGCGAATAAGTGAATGGCATGGATGATGTACATCTGATTTCACGTTCAGGGCGTATGAGAGACTTAAATAGGTCCTTTGGTGATTTAGAGACCATTCGTTGGATTCAACGTACAGGCTTCCACAGGACTAGTCCTGAACGCACCTGTAGCAAGGCGGATACCCAAGTGGTGTACGGAATCTAGCATATTCAGAGCACTAGGCGAAGCAGAGTTATAGACAATGGCTCCATAATCAAGTCGTGACCGTATGAGACTTTTGTACAAGTTCAAGAGGCACCTTCTGTCACTTCCCCAAGATGTGCGGGACAAGAGCTTGAGCAGATTCATTGTCTTCAGGCACTTCGCTTTCAGATATTTCAAGTGTGGGACAAAAGTTAATTTGGAGTCTAAAATGAGGCCTAAAAATTTATGTTCATGGCTAACGGATAGCCGTTCTCCATTGAGCTCAATAACGGGTTCCAGTATTACTCCTCTCTTCTTCGAGAAGAGGATGCACGTGCTTTTTTGGGGGTTTAGTTTAAAACCGTTTTTGTCCGCCCACTTAGATAATTTATTCAAACCAAGCTGTACTTGTCGTTCACATATACTAAGATTACACGATTTATAACCTATTTGGATGTCATCCACATATACAGAATAAAACATTGTCCGCGGTATGATAGTATGGAGCGAGTTCATTTTTACAACAAATAGAGTACAGCTTAGCACTCCACCCTGTGGTACGCCAGTCTCCTGAGTAAATGGACGAGACAGGACATTACCAATCCGAACACGGAATGTGCGGTTAGAAAGATAACTTTGAATTACGTTGAGCAAGTTTCCTCGGACGCCCATTCCTGCCAGATCACGAAGTATTCCGAAGCGCCAAGTGGTATCATATGCTTTCTCCATATCTAAAAATACCGATAAGAAAAACTGCTTGTGCACAAAGGCGTCACGGATATTTGTTTCCATGCGGACAAGGTGATCTGTTGTGGATCTACGTTCCCTGAAGCCGCACTGCAAGGGATCTAGTGTTTTGTTGCTTTCAAGAAAATGGATCAGGCGCCGGTTGGTCATCTTCTCAAAAAGTTTGCATAGGCAACTTGTTAGAGCTATAGGCCTATAACTGCTGACCGAAGTCGGGTCCTTGCCCTCTTTGAGAATAGGAATTATTATTGCCTCCTTCCAGGCAGACGGAATATAGCTGGCAGAGAATATGGCGTTGAAAAGTGATAGGAGTGTTTTGTGTGCTTCGGGGTGTAAGTGTTTGATCATCTCGTAAACTATTCGATCGTTTCCAGGGGCCGATTTATTACAGCAATTTAGTGCAGCCTGGAATTCCGCCATGTTAAAGGGACGGTTGTAAGATTCATTTCTTTTTTCTTTCCGATCCAGAGGCAGTCGCTCCGCTTGTTGCTGGTATCTCAGGAATGTATCTGAGTAATGGGATGAACTAGAAATGTACTCAAAATGTTCCCCTAGAGAATCAGCTTGGTCCTCAAGAGTGTCTCCTTGTGTATTCACTAATGGTAGAGGATGAGTGTCACGACCTTTTATCTTATTTACCCTGTTCCAGGCTTTTCGTTCATCTGTATAAGAATTTATGCTAGAGATGTATCTCTGCCAGCTTTCCCTTTTGGCACGGCGGCGAGTTCTTCTACCTTCCGACTTCATTTTCTTGAACCTGATCAAGTTCTCGGTAGTTGGAGAGTCGCGAAAGTGACTCCAGGCCTTATTTTGATTTCTGCGAGCTTCCTTGCACTCCTCATTCCACCAGGGAACACGTCGTTTGGAGCGTGATCCATTCGATTCAGGGATACATAGTGATGCCGCATCAACAATAAACGCAGTCAAATATGCCACTGCGTCATCGATAGGAAGTGTGGAGATGTCTTCCCAGTTCATGCGCGTGAGTTCTTTATAACGCTTCCAGTCGGCTGACTCGAGTTTCCAATGGGGGACACGTGGAGAGCAGTCATTAGCTTTTGTTAATTTTATGATAATCGGAAAATGGTCGCTCCCATATGGATTCTTAATAACGTTCCATTCTAGATACGGCAAGAGTGTACTAGAAGCCATGCTTAAATCGATTGATGAGAATGTTTTGTTTGCCACGCTATAAAATGTAGGCTCTTTTTTATTTAGTAAGCATGCATCTGTAGAGAGGAGGAAGTTTTCTACTAAGCGCCCTCTAGCATCACAGCGACAATCTCCCCAAAGGGTGTTGTGTGCATTAAAATCTCCAACAACAAGATAAGGTTCAGGCAGTTCATAGATGAAGCTGTGAAATTCTGTTTTTGATAGGTTGTAGTTCGGGGGGATGTATAGTGAAGTAATTGTTACCGTCTTATTAAAGAGTACTGCACGGACAGCAACTGCCTCTAGGGGCGTTTTAAGCTGTATTTGCCGGCAAGCAACACCTTTATCTACTACTATGGCCACACCGCCCGACGAGGCAAGGGCGTCGTTGCAGTCTTTTCGGTAAACGGCATACTGCCGGAGAAAGTTCGTGTGTGAAGAATTAAGATGTGTTTCTTGGACACACAGCACCCTTGGATTGTACTTATGTAGGAGTTCCTTAATGTCATCTAGATTGTGGAGTAAACCCCTAGCATTCCATTGTAGTATCTGTGTATCCATTTTATGTGTGTTTTGTGCTGTGTGTCTAAGAGAGATACATTAGGCTAGCTCACGAGGCCTTTCCAGGCCCCGTGATGGGGGTTTTGCCTTTCTTCCCGACGCGCTCGAGGGAGCTGCGCCGTTCTTTGGGCGTCTGAGACGCCGGTGGTTTGCTTGTATCCATCACCTCGTCTGAGGCGGTGGATAGTGCCCGCTGGGAGGACACATTCGCGGGGGTTTCGGGCCTATCTGCACGGGCAGTGGCCCTGGGTCCGGCAGACCCGCGGGTCTGCTGGCCCTCCTTGGCTGGGGGCGGAGCAGCACTGGCTGCTCCAGCCGGGGGGGCTGACGGCGTGACCGCTGTCACACTCCGTGTGACTTGGGCGGCTGCCGAATGATGTGACGTTGCCCCCCGGCGCGCCACATCGGTGTAGGACGGACTAGACTGATTGTGCATAGAGAAGCGTTTGCGTGCCTCTTGGAAGGATAGATTAAATTTGATTTTGAGTTCAATGATTTGTTTTTCTTTTTTCCAAGAGGGGCATGAACGGGAGTAAGCGGGGTGATCTCCGTCACAGTTAGCACAGTGGGTGGTGAAAGTACAGGTGTCAGATAAGTGCTCATTGGATGCACATTTTGCACAAGTTGTGCGCCCTCGGCAGGTTTGTGAACCATGCCCGAAACGCTGACACTTGAAGCAACGGCGCGGATTCGGGATGTATGGCCGTACACGGAGTTTGCAGTATCCAGTTTCGATTGAGTCTGGTAGGTTACTTGTTCCAAAGGTAATGATTAGGTGTTTTGTCGGGATTTGCTTATCGTCGCGCCTGATGGTTATTCTTTGAACTTTTACTACATTTTGGTCTTGCCACCCCTCAAGTAGCTCACTCTCACTAAGGTCGAGTAGGTCATCTTCAGAGACGACACCGCGGACAGTGTTCAAGGATCTGTGTGGGCCTACTGATACAGGGATATCTCCAAAAGCAATCAGTTTTGACAATTTGCTATACTGGTTCTTGTCACGAACTTCAAGAAGAAGGTCGCCGCTTCCCATCTTAGTTACTTTGTAGCCTGGGCCAAGTGATTCTGTCAGGGATTTTGACACAACAAAAGGAGATATTGTGCGGACGGTCTTGGTTTCGTGCTGACTGTGAGTTACATGATACTTTGGGAAGGTTTCTTTTGGTTGCATGAAGAAATTGAAGGTTTCATCGGTGCGCCCCCTCTTAAGGGAGCGATCAGGGAGTGAAGGGAAATCGGATTCCATAAAGAGATTGCTATGTTCGGCAGGGATGGCCGCCACCCACCATGGAGCCCAACTAGGGGACGACACAGGACAAACTATTCAGTTCTGTGCACGCCAACGGTGCATCCCCACTATAACCAAATACCTATACCCAAGGCTGGATATAGTGCACAAGGTTAACCCTTGCTGCCCATGAAGTCGGAAGTAAAAGGAAAATAAAGAGAGGACAGGAAAGATTGAAAGTGAAAGAGAAAGACGAAGTTCGGGGAGAGAGATAGGAAAAGGCAACTACCGATTTCCCCCGGGTGGGTCAGTCCGGGGGTGCCGTCTACGCGAAGCGGAGGCCAAAGAGGTGTGTTGTCTCCACCGAGGGGCCATAAAGGTCCCAACACCCGGTATTGACTCAACCCCCAGGTGTCCTGTGGCAGCTCGATCACACGATACTATATTTATTTGCCGAAGACGTTCACGCCGTGGCGGGTGCGTTTCAAAGATGCGCCGTTAGAAGCACAGGTGTTCCTGTAAGTAGCAGTCAATGTCTCTACGAAGATTATATTCCGCTGTTCCCAGGCACGCAAAAAGGCATCACGCAATGGAAACTGGCTATAAAGAAAAGCAACACATAAGTCGCTCGGTGTACAACCAATAATGATTATTATCGTTTTGCTACATCCTTTACCATAAACCTGCACGTGTCCTGTGGCAGCTCGATCACACGATAATATATTTATTTGCCGAAGACGTTCACGCCGTGGCGGGTGCGTTTCAAAGATGCGCCGTTAGAAGCACAGGTGTTCCTGTAAGTAGCAGTCAATGTCTCTACGAAGATTATATTCCGCTGTTCCCAGGCACGCAAAAAGGCATCACGCAATGGTAAACTGGCTATAAAAGAAAAGCAACACATTAAGTCGCTCGGTGTACAACCAATAATGATTATTATCGTTTGCTACATCCTTTACCATAACCTGCCACGTGTCCTGTGGCAGCTCGATCACATGATAATATATTTATTTGGCGAAGACGTTCACGCCGTGGCGGGTGCGTTTCAAAGATGCGCCGTTAGAAGCACAGGTGTTCCTGTAAGTAGCAGTCAATGTCTCTACGAAGATTATATTCCGCTGTTCCCAGGCACGCAAAAAGGCATCACGCAATGGAAAACTGGCTATGAAAAAAAGCAACACATTAAGTCGCTCGGTGTACAACCAATAATGATTATTATCGTTTTGCTACATCCTTTACCATAAACCTGCCATGTGTCCTGTGGCAGCTCGATCACATGATAATATATTTATTTGGCGAAGACGTTCACGCCGTGGCGGGTGCGTTTCAAAGATGCGCCGTTAGAAGCACAGGTGTTCCTGTAAGTAGCAGTCAATGTCTCTACGAAGATTATATTCCGCTGTTCCCAGGCACGCAAAAAGGCATCACGCAATGGTAAACTGGCTATAAAGAAAAGCAACACAATAAGTCGCTCGGTGTACAACCAATAATGATTATTATCGTTTTGCTACATCCTTTACCATAAACCTGCCACGTGTCCTGTGGCAGCTCGATCACATGATAATATATTTATTTGGCGAAGACGTTCACGCCGTGGCGGGTGCGTTTCAAAGATGCGCCGTTAGAAGCACAGGTGTTCCTGTAAGTAGCAGTCAATGTCTCTACGAAGATTATATTCCGCTGTTCCCAGGCACGCAAAAAGGCATCACGCAATGGTAAACTGGCTATAAAGAAAAGCAACACATAAGTCGCTCGGTGTACAACCAATAATGATTATTATCGTTTTGCTACATCCTTTACCATAAACCTGCCACGTGTCCTGTGGCAGCTCGATCACATGATAATATATTTATTTGGCGAAGACGTTCACGCCGTGGCGGGTGCGTTTCAAAGATGCGCCGTTAGAAGCACAGGTGTTCCTGTAAGTAGCAGTCAATGTCTCTACGAAGATTATATTCCGCTGTTCCCAGGCACGCAAAAAGGCATCACGCAATGGTAAACTGGCTATAAAGAAAAGCAACACAATAAGTCGCTCGGTGTACAACCAATAATGATTATTATCGTTTTGCTACATCCTTTACCATAAACCTGCCACGTGTCCTGTGGCAGCTCGATCACACTGATAATATATTTATTTGGCGAAGACGTTCACGCCGTGGCGGGTGCGTTTCAAAGATGCGCCGTTAGAAGCACAGGTGTTCCTGTAAGTAGCAGTCAATGTCTCTACGAAGATTATATTCCGCTGTTCCCAGGCACGCAAAAAGGCATCACGCAATGGTAAACTGGCTATAAAGAAAAGCAACACAATAAGTCGCTCGGTGTACAACCAATAATGATTATTATCGTTTTGCTACATCCTTTACCATAAACCTGCCATGTGTCCTGTGGCAGCTCGATCACACGATAATATATTTATTTGGCGAAGACGTTCACGCCGTGGCGGGTGCGTTTCAAAGATGCGCCGTTAGAAGCACAGGTGTTCCTGTAAGTAGCAGTCAATGTCTCTACGAAGATTATATTCCGCTGTTCCCAGGCACGCAAAAAGGCATCACGCAATGGTAAACTGGCTATAAAGAAAAGCAACACATAAGTCGCTCGGTGTACAACCAATAATGATTATTATCGTTTTGCTACATCCTTTACCATAAACCTGCCACGTGTCCTGTGGCAGCTCGATCACACTGATAATATATTTATTTGGCGAAGACGTTCACGCCGTGGCGGGTGCGTTTCAAAGATGCGCCGTTAGAAGCACAGGTGTTCCTGTAAGTAGCAGTCAATGTCTCTACGAAGATTATATTCCGCTGTTCCCAGGCACGCAAAAAGGCATCACGCAATGGTAAACTGGCTATAAAGAAAAGCAACACAATAAGTCGCTCGGTGTACAACCAATAATGATTATTATCGTTTTGCTACATCCTTTACCATAAACCTGCCACGTGTCCTGTGGCAGCTCGATCACACGATAATATATTTATTTGCCGAAGACGTTCACGCCGTGGCGGGTGCGTTTCAAAGATGCGCCGTTAGAAGCACAGGTGTTCCTGTAAGTAGCAGTCAATGTCTCTACGAAGATTATATTCCGCTGTTCCCAGGCACGCAAAAAGGCATCACGCAATGGTAAACTGGCTATAAAGAAAAGCAACACAATAAGTCGCTCGGTGTACAACCAATAATGATTATTATCGTTTTGCTACATCCTTTACCATAAACCTGCCATGTGTCCTGTGGCAGCTCGATCACACGATAATATATTTATTTGGCGAAGACGTTCACGCCGTGGCGGGTGCGTTTCAAAGATGCGCCGTTAGAAGCACAGGTGTTCCTGTAAGTAGCAGTCAATGTCTCTACGAAGATTATATTCCGCTGTTCCCAGGCACGCAAAAAGGCATCACGCAATGGTAAACTGGCTATAAAGAAAAGCAACACAATAAGTCGCTCGGTGTACAACCAATAATGATTATTATCGTTTTGCTACATCCTTTACCATAAACCTGCCACGTGTCCTGTGGCAGCTCGATCACACGATAATATATTTATTTGCCGAAGACGTTCACGCCGTGACGGGTGCGTTTCAAAGATGCGCCGTTAGAAGCACAGGTGTTCCTGTAAGTAGCAGTCAATGTCTCTACGAAGATTATATTCCGCTGTTCCCAGGCACGCAAAAAGGCATCACGCAATGGTAAACTGGCTATAAAGAAAAGCAACACATAAGTCGCTCGGTGTACAACCAATAATGATTATTATCGTTTTGCTACATCCTTTACCATAAACCTGCCACTGTGTCCTGTGGCAGCTCGATCACACGATAATATATTTATTTGGCGAAGACGTTCACGCCGTGGCGGGTGCGTTTCAAAGATGCGCCGTTAGAAGCACAGGTGTTCCTGTAAGTAGCAGTCAATGTCTCTACGAAGATTATATTCCGCTGTTCCCAGGCACGCAAAAAGGCATCACGCAATGGTAAACTGGCTATAAAGAAAAGCAACACATAAGTCGCTCGGTGTACAACCAATAATGATTATTATCGTTTTGCTACATCCTTTACCATAAACCTGCCACGTGTCCTGTGGCAGCTCGATCACACGATAATATATTTATTTGGCGAAGACGTTCACGCCGTGGCGGGTGCGTTTCAAAGATGCGCCGTTAGAAGCACAGGTGTTCCTGTAAGTAGCAGTCAATGTCTCTACGAAGATTATATTCCGCTGTTCCCAGGCACGCAAAAAGGCATCACGCAATGGTAAACTGGCTATAAAGAAAAGCAACACAATAAGTCGCTCGGTGTACAACCAATAATGATTATTATCGTTTTGCTACATCCTTTACCATAAACCTGCCACGTGTCCTGTGGCAGCTCGATCACACGATAATATATTTATTTGGCGAAGACGTTCACGCCGTGGCGGGTGCGTTTCAAAGATGCGCCGTTAGAAGCACAGGTGTTCCTGTAAGTAGCAGTCAATGTCTCTACGAAGATTATATTCCGCTGTTCCCAGGCACGCAAAAAGGCATCACGCAATGTAAAACTGGCTATGAAAAAAAAGCAACACATTAAGTCGCTCGGTGTACAACCAATAATGATTATTATCGTTTTGCTACATCCTTTACCATAAACCCGCCACGTGTCCTGTGGCAGCTCGATCACACGATAATATATTTATTTGGCGAAGACGTTCACGCCGTGGCGGGTGCGTTTCAAAGATGCGCCGTTAGAAGCACAGGTGTTCCTGTAAGTAGCAGTCAATGTCTCTACGAAGATTATATTCCGCTGTTCCCAGGCACGCAAAAAGGCATCACGCAATGGTAAACTGGCTATAAAGAAAAGCAACACATTAAGTCGCTCGGTGTACAACCAATAATGATTATTATCGTTTTGCTACATCCTTTACCATAAACCTGCCACTGTGTCCTGTGGCAGCTCGATCACACGATAATATATTTATTTGGCGAAGACGTTCACGCCGTGGCGGGTGCGTTTCAAAGATGCGCCGTTAGAAGCACAGGTGTTCCTGTAAGTAGCAGTCAATGTCTCTACGAAGATTATATTCCGCTGTTCCCAGGCACGCAAAAAGGCATCACGCAATGGTAAACTGGCTATAAAGAAAAGCAACACAATAAGTCGCTCGGTGTACAACCAATAATGATTATTATCGTTTTGCTACATCCTTTACCATAAACCTGCCACGTGTCCTGTGGCAGCTCGATCACACTGATAATATATTTATTTGGCGAAGACGTTCACGCCGTGGCGGGTGCGTTTCAAAGATGCGCCGTTAGAAGCACAGGTGTTCCTGTAAGTAGCAGTCAATGTCTCTACGAAGATTATATTCCGCTGTTCCCAGGCACGCAAAAAGGCATCACGCAATGGTAAACTGGCTATAAAGAAAAGCAACACAATAAGTCGCTCGGTGTACAACCAATAATGATTATTATCGTTTTGCTACATCCTTTACCATAAACCTGCCACGTGTCCTGTGGCAGCTCGATCACACGATAATATATTTATTTGGCGAAGACGTTCACGCCGTGGCGGGTGCGTTTCAAAGATGCGCCGTTAGAAGCACAGGTGTTCCTGTAAGTAGCAGTCAATGTCTCTACGAAGATTATATTCCGCTGTTCCCAGGCACGCAAAAAGGCATCACGCAATGGTAAACTGGCTATAAAAAAAGCAACACATTAAGTCGCTCGGTGTACAACCAATAATGATTATTATCGTTTTGCTACATCCTTTACCATAAACCTGCCACGTGTCCTGTGGCAGCTCGATCACACTGATAATATATTTATTTGGCGAAGACGTTCACGCCGTGGCGGGTGCGTTTCAAAGATGCGCCGTTAGAAGCACAGGTGTTCCTGTAAGTAGCAGTCAATGTCTCTACGAAGATTATATTCCGCTGTTCCCAGGCACGCAAAAAGGCATCACGCAATGGTAAACTGGCTATAAAGAAAAGCAACACAATAAGTCGCTCGGTGTACAACCAATAATGATTATTATCGTTTTGCTACATCCTTTACCATAAACCTGCCATGTGTCCTGTGGCAGCTCGATCACACGATAATATATTTATTTGCCGAAGACGTTCACGCCGTGGCGGGTGCGTTTCAAAGATGCGCCGTTAGAAGCACAGGTGTTCCTGTAAGTAGCAGTCAATGTCTCTACGAAGATTATATTCCGCTGTTCCCAGGCACGCAAAAAGGCATCACGCAATGGTAAACTGGCTATGAAAAAAAGCAACACAATAAGTCGCTCGGTGTACAACCAATAATGATTATTATCGTTTTGCTACATCCTTTACCATAAACCTGCCACTGTGTCCTGTGGCAGCTCGATCACACGATAATATATTTATTTGCGAAGACGTTCACGCCGTGGCGGGTGCGTTTCAAAGATGCGCCGTTAGAAGCACAGGTGTTCCTGTAAGTAGCAGTCAATGTCTCTACGAAGATTATATTCCGCTGTTCCCAGGCACGCAAAAAGGCATCACGCAATGGTAAACTGGCTATGAAAAAAAGCAACACATTAAGTCGCTCGGTGTACAACCAATAATGATTATTATCGTTTTGCTACATCCTTTACCATAAACCTGCCACGTGTCCTGTGGCAGCTCGATCACACGATAATATATTTATTTGGCGAAGACGTTCACGCCGTGGCGGGTGCGTTTCAAAGATGCGCCGTTAGAAGCACAGGTGTTCCTGTAAGTAGCAGTCAATGTCTCTACGAAGATTATATTCCGCTGTTCCCAGGCACGCAAAAAGGCATCACGCAATGGTAAACTGGCTATGAAAAAAAGCAACACAATAAGTCGCTCGGTGTACAACCAATAATGATTATTATCGTTTTGCTACATCCTTTACCATAAACCTGCCACGTGTCCTGTGGCAGCTCGATCACATGATAATATATTTATTTGGCGAAGACGTTCACGCCGTGGCGGGTGCGTTTCAAAGATGCGCCGTTAGAAGCACAGGTGTTCCTGTAAGTAGCAGTCAATGTCTCTACGAAGATTATATTCCGCTGTTCCCAGGCACGCAAAAAGGCATCACGCAATGGAAAACTGGCTATGAAAAAAAGCAACACATAAGTCGCTCGGTGTACAACCAATAATGATTATTATCGTTTTGCTACATCCTTTACCATAAACCTGCCACGTGTCCTGTGGCAGCTCGATCACATGATAATATATTTATTTGGCGAAGACGTTCACGCCGTGGCGGGTGCGTTTCAAAGATGCGCCGTTAGAAGCACAGGTGTTCCTGTAAGTAGCAGTCAATGTCTCTACGAAGATTATATTCCGCTGTTCCCAGGCACGCAAAAAGGCATCACGCAATGGTAAACTGGCTATGAAAAAAAGCAACACAATAAGTCGCTCGGTGTACAACCAATAATGATTATTATCGTTTTGCTACATCCTTTACCATAAACCTGCCACGTGTCCTGTGGCAGCTCGATCACATGATAATATATTTATTTGGCGAAGACGTTCACGCCGTGGCGGGTGCGTTTCAAAGATGCGCCGTTAGAAGCACAGGTGTTCCTGTAAGTAGCAGTCAATGTCTCTACGAAGATTATATTCCGCTGTTCCCAGGCACGCAAAAAGGCATCACGCAATGGTAAACTGGCTATAAAGAAAAGCAACACAATAAGTCGCTCGGTGTACAACCAATAATGATTATTATCGTTTTGCTACATCCTTTACCATAAACCTGCCACGTGTCCTGTGGCAGCTCGATCACATGATAATATATTTATTTGGCGAAGACGTTCACGCCGTGGCGGGTGCGTTTCAAAGATGCGCCGTTAGAAGCACAGGTGTTCCTGTAAGTAGCAGTCAATGTCTCTACGAAGATTATATTCCGCTGTTCCCAGGCACGCAAAAAGGCATCACGCAATGGTAAACTGGCTATGAAAAAAGCAACACAATTAAGTCGCTCGGTGTACAACCAATAATGATTATTATCGTTTTGCTACATCCTTTACCATAAACCTGCCACGTGTCCTGTGGCAGCTCGATCACATGATAATATATTTATTTGGCGAAGACGTTCACGCCGTGGCGGGTGCGTTTCACAGATACGCCTTTAGAAGCACAGGTGTTCCTGTAAGTAGCAGTCAATGTCTCTACGAAGATTATATTCCGCTGTTCCCAGGCACGCAAAAAGGCATCACGCAATGGTAAACTGGCTATAAAGAAAAGCAACACAATAAGTCGCTCGGTGTACAACCAATAATGATTATTATCGTTTTGCTACATCCTTTACCATAAACCTGCCACGTGTCCTGTGGCAGCTCGATCACATGATAATATATTTATTTGGCGAAGACGTTCACGCCGTGGCGGGTGCGTTTCACAGATGCGCCGTTAGAAGCACAGGTGTTCCTGTAAGTAGCAGTCAATGTCTCTACGAAGATTATATTCCGCTGTTCCCAGGCACGCAAAAAGGCATCACGCAATGGAAAACTGGCTATGAAAAAAGCAACACATTAAGTCGCTCGGTGTACAACCAATAATGATTATTATCGTTTTGCTACATCCTTTACCATAAACCTGCCACGTGTCCTGTGGCAGCTCGATCACATGATAATATATTTATTTGGCGAAGACGTTCACGCCGTGGCGGGTGCGTTTCAAAGATGCGCCGTTAGAAGCACAGGTGTTCCTGTAAGTAGCAGTCAATGTCTCTACGAAGATTATATTCCGCTGTTCCCAGGCACGCAAAAAGGCATCACGCAATGGTAAACTGGCTATAAAGAAAAGCAACACAATAAGTCGCTCGGTGTACAACCAATAATGATTATTATCGTTTTGCTACATCCTTTACCATAAACCTGCCACGTGTCCTGTGGCAGCTCGATCACATGATAATATATTTATTTGGCGAAGACGTTCACGCCGTGGCGGGTGCGTTTCAAAGATGCGCCGTTAGAAGCACAGGTGTTCCTGTAAGTAGCAGTCAATGTCTCTACGAAGATTATATTCCGCTGTTCCCAGGCACGCAAAAAGGCATCACGCAATGGTAAACTGGCTATAAAGAAAAGCAACACAATAAGTCGCTCGGTGTACAACCAATAATGATTATTATCGTTTTGCTACATCCTTTACCATAAACCTGCCACGTGTCCTGTGGCAGCTCGATCACATGATAATATATTTATTTGGCGAAGACGTTCACGCCGTGGCGGGTGCGTTTCAAAGATGCGCCGTTAGAAGCACAGGTGTTCCTGTAAGTAGCAGTCAATGTCTCTACGAAGATTATATTCCGCTGTTCCCAGGCACGCAAAAAGGCATCACGCAATGGAAAACTGGCTATGAAAAAAAGCAACACAATAAGTCGCTCGGTGTACAACCAATAATGATTATTATCGTTTTGCTACATCCTTTACCATAAACCTGCCACGTGTCCTGTGGCAGCTCGATCACACTGATAATATATTTATTTGGCGAAGACGTTCACGCCGTGGCGGGTGCGTTTCAAAGATGCGCCGTTAGAAGCACAGGTGTTCCTGTAAGTAGCAGTCAATGTCTCTACGAAGATTATATTCCGCTGTTCCCAGGCACGCAAAAAGGCATCACGCAATGGTAAACTGGCTATGAAAAAAAGCAACACAATAAGTCGCTCGGTGTACAACCAATAATGATTATTATCGTTTTGCTACATCCTTTACCATAAACCTGCCACGTGTCCTGTGGCAGCTCGATCACATGATAATATATTTATTTGGCGAAGACGTTCACGCCGTGGCGGGTGCGTTTCAAAGATGCGCCGTTAGAAGCACAGGTGTTCCTGTAAGTAGCAGTCAATGTCTCTACGAAGATATATTCCGCTGT